>NC_056730.1:1000416180-1000468680 GCF_019279795.1 Protopterus annectens | reverse complement strand
CATTGGATAAGACAGTGGTTCAGGTTGTAACCTGCGATAGGTCCCCATACATTTCCCAACACTCACACTCCATGTCCATAAACACCCTTGAGAATATTAGTGTCCAACCTAACACTCTCACACTGGTTGACTTCATCTACCCCACCATTAAGTGGAAAGCTACTCATCTACTGATGCACATACCATTCATATCAACCTGGTCCTTACTAACATGGATGACTGTTGCTCTACACAAATAGTCAACACCTCACTTGTTATATCTGAACACAAAGTAATCACCTTTGGAAATCTACAGCCATCCTAACCCCACTGCATAGGTAACCAACATGAAAAGCCTTTCCAAAGCTAACTATGGCCTCATAAAAGTAGAGGTGGCTAACCTCACAGCAGCCATGCAAATGGAGACTGGTTGTATGACAGCTGAATCAAACAACAATGTACTATGAACATGTACACAGTTGCATGGATACTGCCTTACCCAATACAACCAGGCCCCTCCCCTCCAAAAAAAGGAAGCTGATCTGGTGGTGCCGTGCCATAAAGAAACAGTACAACAGAAGAAGGGAACCAATGTGGAATAAGGTGAAGTCCAAAGACAGGAAATAAACCCTTAACAGCTATAATGAATAGTTGAGATCCCTCATCAAATACTACAAAGTTAGCAGTGAGAACAGACTTAGAGCACATAGTAAGGACAACCACAAGGCCTCATACAGTAATGTAAAGAATCTCCATGGTAATAGCAAGAATTGTTCTGAGTAATTAGACAATGGTACCTCCCAGACAGAGCCAACAATTAATGCCAATATACTGGTTGGCTTTTTGAGTGCAAACAGTACCCCTCACTCCCCCCCCAAAGGACCAATCACAATACCAGTACACCACCAGGCACCCAGTATTACTGCAGCACAGGTTACATTACCACTGTCTAAGGCCAATAATACAGTTTCTATGGGACCCTAGAATATCCCTGACTGTGTTCTACAGGAACTTGAAAGTGACCTGGCACCTTACCTGTGTGCCCTGTTCAAGCACAGCCTCACCTCAGGCTTTGTCCCTACCAGATTGTCGACTGCTACAGTTACCCCTCCCCACAAACGAGGCGTAACTACACACCCTGGGAAATACCACCCCAACTGCCTGACAAGTCTGTTATGTGAAGCTATGGAATGCATCATCTGGCACCTAATAAACACATTCAGAAAAAGAAGTGAATTCCACTAAAGAACACTCAGCAGAACAAAGACAATGTAAATATTGGAAGAGCATTGCACCACAAGTATTAATATTTCATCTGAGTATTCAAACTTACTAAACAAACAAAATGGCGAAAAAACAGCTTCAAAGTAACAGCTTCAATAATAGACTTTTACTATATTAAATCCACAATATATGAAATATAGAGCTTTGCTGGTGTAAAAGTCAAGTGGAGTAATTCCACAGCTTTAAAACATGTAGATATCATAAAAACAGAAAAAACGAACATAAAGATGAAGAACCCTTCTGTTGTAAACAACGGACAAGTGCTTTCAACTTTTTCAAGCCTTCTTCAGATCCAAATAGCTAAGCTGGGTTCAGTGTTTAAAAGTTGGTATCATCCAATGAAACAGCCTACAATGAGTGACGAATGTTAACCAATCAAGTTAGTCCATTGGTACACACCTCCATAGCATTCTGACAAACCTAAAATTAAAACTCTTTATTTAAAACTCTTTGTATATAGCATAACGTGACAGTCTGACATTTCTGAGACAAACTCAGACATATTTTCAGAAGGGATATTAGTAAAATCTTTTCAGTGGTTTCTAATTGAAACAAGCTCTACATAAAAGGCAAGATTTGAGAGAAAAAAATGGAAATAAATAGAAATAGAAATGGTCATTTAGGGCGCTTCTTTTTGTTTCATTTCAGCAATTTCTTTGGGACATCAGAGCCTAAGTCAGTATACCTAAGGTTTCTGGCAATAAAAGCAAGTCTTGAGTAAGCATAACTCATTGCTCATCTATTTTTAAGAAAGGGTTTCAAGGGAACACAGCCATCGAGGCCAGGTTGGTTATCTGCCCTCAGCCATATTATCCATTTTGCTTCCTCTCTCTCAGTCAGATTGGTCAGGTCTCCTTCTCTAGAAGTAAAATGTATCTTGGAAATGACCATGAAAACAA
Organism: Protopterus annectens; assembly: GCF_019279795.1. NCBI lineage: Eukaryota > Metazoa > Chordata > Ceratodontiformes > Protopteridae > Protopterus > Protopterus annectens. The sequence continues at coordinate 1,000,466,518 of NC_056730.1, read as the reverse complement.
AGCTATGTCCTTCATGCTCACATAAATGAAAGAAAAGAGAATTTGTTTCCTTTCTGTTACGTATATCAGAATGATGTTTGATAATTCTTTCCTTTAGCTTCATATTAGTTTATCCAACATAAAATGCTGTACAGGAAGTGCAGGTAGCTATGTAAACAATATTGCTGGTTAGGCGATTAGCTAATCCATGAAAAACAAATGTCTGTTTAGTAACCGGATGTTTAAATGTGTTACTACAATTGATTATGTTGCAGACCTTGCAGAGGCCACATTTCCTCGTTCCTGATGAATTATTATGTACGTAGTTAGTGCATGTCCCATCATTTGAACATAGAATCCTTTTAAGATTCTTTTTATTTTTGAAAAGGAAACTTGGATTATCTCCAACAATCTCTTTTAACTTTTTGTCTGAAGTTAGAATCGGCCAGAACTTTTTGATCACCTAGCATACATTATTGTGGTCCATAGTGTAAGTCAAGTTGACCCTTATGTTAGATATTCTGTTAGGTATAGCTAGGGATAATGTACTTTCGCCCTCTCTGAACTTAGAGGAATACAAAGGTTTACCTTTTCCTTTACGTATGTCATTAATTCTGGTCTTGTTAAGTTCTAAACTTCTCTTTCCATAGCCTCATTGGCTGAAATTATTAATAAGCCTCTGTTCTTCCTGGAGAAAGGTTTCCTCTTCTGTACATAGCTTTGAAATCCTTGCAATTTGATTTTCAACAATATTAGAGAAAATATGCCTGGGATGCATACTGGAAAAGTGGAAAATGTGGTTTCGCCACATATCTTTCCTATAGAGGCAAGTGTCTATTCCCTTTTCTGGATCAAGAAATAGTCTGACATACAATCATCTTTCTAGATGTTTTTACATCAAATTTCAGGAAAGTAGTGGTCTGTGACAGGAAGTTAACAAAGCTTCTTAAATCTTCTTTTTTGCCCTTCCATACAATAAAGATGCCATCCAGAAACTGATTGTACAGAATTATCTGGTCATTCCAAATGTTATTAGCATCCTTGGACCAAGCTCTCTCCCAGTTGGCTAAAACCAAGTTTGCATAATTATTGGCACAGGGTGTGCCCATGGCAACCCCCCATCTCTGCCAGTAGTAGCTGTTGTCATAGGTAAACACATTGTACTCCAACACGATTTCCAAAAGATCACATATCAAGCGTGATTCTACCTTCTCTTCAGTAGAAATTCTCTTACTGCTTCAATGCCATAATTATTTGGTATGGAAGTGAATAAACTATTCACGTCTAGGGTTACCAATAGCAGACTCTCAAGATCATCACAATGTTCTAGAGCTATATACAGATATTTTAGAAACTCAGCTGTATCTTTAATCACTGTAGAAGCCCTAGATAGCATCTTTTTTAGTTCTTATTCAATAAACATAGAAATAGATTCTGTGAACCATCCTCTACCAGCCACAATTGGTCGTAAAGGTGGGTGTTTGAGATCTTTATGAATTTTTGGTAATCCACTGATAGTTGGTATGGTGGAGTGCTCAGTGACAAAAAGATCATGCAGATACTCATTGATCTCTCTTTGCAATAGCATGTCATAAAGAACCTGCTGGATCTTCCGTTTCATTATATTTAGTTCATTCGTACTAATCATGGAATAAGTCTTTCGATCACTTAATAATTCTTTCATCCATTGGACATACATCATTGCATCCATTACCACTATAGCACCTACTTTATCAGCAGGTTTAACAACAATATCATTCCTTTCTTTAAGTTTTTGAGTGCCTGATTTTCTTCTTTAGTTAGATTGAAAAACTGTTTCCCTTTTTGACACATTCTTGTTCTCATTAACTCATCTTCACAGGCATGAATAAAAGAATCCACAGCTGGATGGTTGAGGGGAACAAATGTGCTCGGTTTCTTGAGCATAATATTGCTTTTAATGGGACATTTATCATTTCCATTCCCAAAAATGTACTTCAACGTAAGATTCCTTCCAAACATTCTAAGGTCCAATGCAAATTTATCATGTGTAGATTTGGTTGCAGGAATAAAGCTAAGACCTTTCTCTAATAGATCTATCAGAAAATGAGTGAGCTGAATTTTCAAAATATTAACCACTAGAGAAATTATTGTGTTACTTTCCTTTTCTTTCTCTCTCTGCTTACAGATCTCCCTGTTTGAGAAACTTTGTTCATCATTAAAAATGGGAGCTGCTCTGTGATGGTAGCATGTTGTGCTCCTCTCTTAGGTATTGTTCCTAGTGGATGGCCATTGATACCAGTACTATGAGAAGGACTGGTATTGTTGACATTAATATTTGCAAGTCATGTTCTTGTTTGATAACACAAGCATTTTCATTAGTGACAATACTCCCATTCGGAACTGTTCTAACTATAGGCTCTTGTTTAACCATGTGATGGACTTATGCACTAACCAAAAGATCTCGAGATCTATGGTTATTATTATTAGTGTGCAGAGTTGAACCTCTCTGCTCAGGATTTCTATCTTCTTTCCATAGATGCTCATTGAAATTTCTGACTTTGGGCCATTCAAATAAATGGCCTTTCTGTATATCATTAAAATATCTCATTAATTTCTGACTTTTAAAGCCTTTTAGCTTAACTTCATATGCTGTTAGCTTATCCTGTAAATTCTCCAATTTCATGAAGTTATTGTCAGACAAATTCATACTTTCAAGTTCTTTTTGTTTCTCCTCTATCAAGGTGCTCATTTCTTCTTCTTGAGGCTTAAATAAGTCTACCAGCAGTTTTATATAGCTGAAACTTATCTGTATATTAATTGCTTGGCATTTGGCCAAAAGCTCAGGGTAGGTGCTTCCATAACTGGGCATACACCTGACCCTGAGACATCTAGGAATAACATGATGATGTAGGCAGGCTTCCATATGGAAGCATTGCCATTGTAATCTCTTTAGCTTAAAGGCCGCATTTTTGACTGTTTTCAAAATAGACTCAAAGTTTAGGTCAACCTTTTCAGTTTCCACAACTGTAAACTCAGTTGTTGCAAGAATCAACTGAATCAGCAGATTAATCGCGCCGGACATAAAGCCTGTCGCTCACTTCTTTCTCTCCATGTCTATTAAATCTAGAGACATTACGTGGAAAAGGCAGTAGGAAAGTAATGACTCACACACACACACACACACACACACACACACACACACACACACACACACACACACACACACACACACACACAGACACACACACACCCACCATACCTCTCAACCTCTTAGTAGTGCAAAAAATCTGGACAAAGCCTAACAAAATGGGGGGACAACTAGGGACAGATTTTAAATATTGCTCTAATAACCATAAAAGTTGCTAGAAAGACAGGACTTGTCTTATCATGCATTTTTCTGAAGGATATGAGGTCTGAAATACAAATGTATATCATTATTTAGTGACTTCAGTCCTCAGATCATCCCAGTCATTTGCCAGAAAATCACAAAAGTTATGAAGAATAGATCAAAACTCAGAGGGAAAAATCTGGCCATTCTGTGAAAATGTGTACGGTTGACAGGTATGAATAACTCTCAGCCTTTTACTTAGATCAAGAAATCTGGACAAGGGCAAAAATAATGGGGGGACAAAGGCCCAAAAATAGGTACTGCTCTTACAAACTTCAAAAGTTGATAGAAATACAGGTTTTGCATTATCATGGGTTTTCTGAAGGGCATGATGTATGAAACTCAACGATCTGTCATTATTTTCTGACTTCAGCCTCAATGATTTGCCAATGATTTGCCAATAAGCAACAATTTTATGAGAAAAAGACCAAAAATATGAGGCAAAAATCTCGACATTCTGTGAAAATCTGTACAGTTGAGAGGTATGCTAACTCTCTTTTTATTGAACTTTGGGGGAGTTTCTCCCTGGTTCTTGCCTCCTTGTTAAACAAATGTCAAACAAATAAATAAATAAATATCTACTTTATTATGTGAGCCTAGAGATGGCCGGACCATTGAAAATTGTCTTACACTGATACTGGTCCATGGTACAAAAAAGGTTGGAGATCACTACCACACAGTATACTCACACCCCTTGCTACTGTAATGACAGCAGATAGAAGCATATTATGTACAGGGAATTAAGTACACTTATTAAAGATGTCATTACCCTGCCATTTTATCAGACTGGAATGTGATCACTGGTTATCAAGGCTGAGCTATGCTTACCAGGAATAACCATTGCTTAAATGTAAAGGCTAAGCAGATTTGCACACTAGTAAGTGAAGCTTACACAGTGTAAGCGCCTATTCATTTAACCATACATTAGCACCACCTACCGTCAGGCAAATCCATGCAAACTCACTCAAAGCTGCTCAAAACTGCCTTAACTACTCTGTATCCAACAGTCCTTGTTCTGCCCAGCAAAAAATTATCAGCACTTGCAAGTCTTAAACCCCGGAGCCCGCACACCATAGCCACAGCAAGTTACCACTAAGCCATCTGAGCTGTAAAGAATTGGGATGATATCACCAACATATCATGCAGAACAGTCAGTCTACCATAGGGAATATACAATGTGGAAGCACTAAACATTTAACTGCTATATATATATATATTTATATATATATATATATATATATATATATATATATAGATATATATACACACACACACACACACACACACACACACACATATATATATATATATATATATATATATATATATATATATATATATATATATATATATATATATATATATATATATATATATATATATATATAGCTATATATATATATATATATATATATAGAGAGAGAGAGAGAGAGAGAGAGCGCACAGGATATCAAACACAGACATCATTCCTGCAGTTGCCACCTTCTCAGAAGGCCAGAGTCTCTGATTCTTTCCTAGAAATGAGAATTATTGCATTAGAACATATACCACTCTCAATGCAAAGGACATAACACCACACATTTTGCATAAATATAAATGTTTATTTGTGTACACTTTACATTGTGTATGACATTTCTTATAGCATGTAAGTGTTTGAAGTACAAAATAACTGATTAATGCAACTATCAAAGTAAACCTATGATACAGTAATCCGCAAAATATAAGATACTCTGCAGTCTTTGCCAAAGCCTTCAAGTAGTACAATCAAACATGCCTTGAAGGCAAGAATAAATCTACACTTTAGTACAGATTTAGTTCAACAGCCTCCAATTTTACTCTGCAGTTAAACCCCTAGGGTAAAAGTAGCAAGTGTTACAATGTAAATGGATCCTTTACATAACAATACTTAACTTCAAACTGTACTGTCACACTGACAAGCAGAAATGTGTGCAAAACAGTAAGCTCTAACCCACCACTGTCCCCATGGTGAAATGTATGAAAATGTACAGCCGTATACCTTTATGTTTCTGAAAGGTAATATCCCTCACATGTTCTAACAGCCTAGGTTGAAGACATTTAATACCCCTCCGCCATAAAATATCTTACAAGGGCATATAACAGCATTCTCTATACACTAGCCTCTTGACTGTACAGGGTCACAGCTGCTGTCCAGCTGTCACTGTCATATATATGGCTCCTACCCCACAACATGTGTGGGAGTCCACACCATTACTGGAATGATAGCAGGAATGTCAGCACTAAATAATGATAGATCATATACCTATCAACCTCTTACTGCAGAACATCTGGACAGAGGCCAAAACACAGGGCCATAGTTGAAATATTGCTGTAATACACCATGAAAGTTGCTGATGTTGGTTGCACTATACCCTTTCTGAGGAATATGATGTCAGAAACACAAATGGATGTTGCCATGTACTGATAACAAGCAACAGAGTCAATGCCACTGATTTGTCAAGGACAGCACCTGTGTGGGGAACAGAAAAAACATAACAGTCAAACCTCTGGCCATCATGTGGATAGCCCCACAGTTCAGAGCTATGCAGACAGACTGCATTCCATACAAAACTAGCATGTACACACAAGCCCTGTAAAATTAGCAATATTCAAAGCATATCACAGCAATACTCACACTCTGTCCCTAGGTGTGGAACCTTATACAAACATGTAGTTGGCCTGTGTCCACAAGTCTTGTTGTAAGAGATATTCCTACCTGCTGCTTTAAAACTGCTGCCCACATGAAAGATGTCTTTCATACAGGCAAGGTAAAGGGACAACACCCACATGATGTACTTATTTTTAGTATAGTAGTAGGATGCTATGAAATTGGGACAACACCCACATGATGTAGTTATTTCTCGTATAGTAGTGGGATGCTATGAAATTGGCTACTGGAAGAGAGAGAGAGAGAGGGAGAGGGAGAGAGAGAGAGAGAGAGAGAGAGAGAGAGAGAGAGAGAGAGAGAGAGAGAGAGAGCAAAAATCAACTGTGATACTAAAAAAGAAAAACCATACAAAAAGCAACACATCATCAGGAACACAGAAGAGAGCATAATAATATGACAGGTATGTGAAACATGTAAGCATGTAATTGAATGTACTATTCAGTCTGTAATAATGGGAGAGATGAATCTGAAAAGATGCCTCTACCAATAAGGAAATAAATGCGATAACCAAGCTGTGTATCAATTGCATTTTAATATAACGTAAAATAATAAAGCGGACAACTCCAAGCTAACAGACAAACTGATGGCAAAAAGGACAAACTGGTAGAAAAGAACAAGCAAACAAACAAGCTAGTTAAGCGCTTTCACCCAAAAAAACTGGGCTTCATCAGAACTGGATTTCAGTTATTACATCACCAAATTTAAGCTTTTTTTGGCGCCAACAGGAAGTTACAAATTTAAAGTGATATGAGTACTGCACATAAAGGTATTTCATAGTCATAAACCACCTGTTAACCATACTAGTACAAAACTAATATAAATACAAATGTAAATAAATAAATCATCTAGTCTTTATTACTTTAAAAAATATGCATTATTACTTTTATAATATATATTTTTTGAAAGAGTTTTTCAAAAAAAAATTTAAAATGTTTTTTCAAAATATTTTAAATAATAATTTTTTTAGGAATCAGTTTATCAATTTTTGTTCTATTTATACTTTTTAATGTATTTTTATGGAATTTTTTATGCATAGTATATGCAGTTCTTTTTTATAATATAGTGTGATTACATTGTGTCCAGCATTGTTCAACATATGTTACATTTTGAGTTATATTCTGTGTTATAGTGTGTACTGAACACAATTATGTATTTATGTCATTGTTGGCACAGAATACATTTTATTTCATATCAACTTTATTCATTCCACAGATTACAATTAGTTGTATCTGTGGTAATAATATCATATCAGAATATTAGTCAGATGCATTTAGTAGTTTTATTTAGACATTTTTGTATTCTATAAGTTTTATTATAGAATAATCCATCCAATAATCCAGAGGTGGATAAGTCGGGTCACAGAGGAGGAGCTTGTTTCACCCTGAAAAAGGACAGCTCATATATGGCAACCACTACAGTGTCGGTCAAAGAGTCACGACTGTGCCACTGCTAGGCCAGTTAATGGGATGTTGCCCATATCCATATGTTACCTGTGAATATGAGTATTATACATGTCTGTATTGTAAATCTGAGATACCTATATAGGGCATGTGCATAGTAAAGTACTGTTGCAGATGTGTGTGTTAAACTGCATGTGATATATTGAATTAATAACATTCAACTGTACAGTGTTCTGCTGGACAATATTCACAATTGTGACTGATATCTGTAGTCACATACACATATACTCGTGTTGGGTCAGCTATATTATTACGTTATCAATATTGATTTCCCTGTTGTCACCCATTGATGTGGACAATTGCCCAGAAGTTCTGGTGTAACAGGTTGAGACATATGATTGAGCTGCAAGACTGTATATACAGTGTGCCATACTGGCATAGAACACAAATGTATACCAGGTATCCCCTGAGCATGTGTATGTATATGTATGTTCAGCTGAAAGGCAAAAAAGTAATAACATGGGTCACAAGCAGTCTGGAAAATAGGTTGTGCATGTTGCCCATGTATGTAATATCAGTGTCACTGCATACAACAAAATAAAATGTGTTCAGGTACTGATTGTTGCATTGCCATGATACTTACATGGGTACAGAAGTAGGCATGATTATCAGGTAGTAATCAGATATGTGTACAACTGTGTTGTGACCCACTGTCCATGCCTAACATAACAGTTATATCAACAGTTATATCAACACCCATATACACTGGATATCCAAAGTGTACACACCCCTGTTGGAATGCCAGGTTTGTGTGCTATATACCAATGAGACTACAGAAAGTCATTTCAAAATGTTTCTTACCTCAAATGTGACCCATAACCTGTACAATTCCACTGAAAAGGAAACAAAACTGTTTCAGGTGGGCATCCATTGCCAAGTGAAGATGTGACATGATGTCAGAGTACAAACCAAGACAAATGGATGCTGTAATCATCTTAGCAGGTTTTTACACAACATATCAGTTTAAGAGTGTGCACACACATTCACCTGGATCACTGTACTGAGTATTATTTCCCATATGTGTCCACAGGTCAGATTGTTATGTTCTCTATTGAATTGAGCAGGCACTAGGTCACATTACAGGTGGGTATTGTGTTGACATGAGATTTTTTGGGGTCATGTTTCAATTGCACAACTACCAGGCATTGTAACAACGGTGTGTACACTTTATATCCATTGTAGCTATATGGAATCAGCAGTACCTGACCTGTACAACCAGCTTCCACCAACAATAGAGTAATCCCCCTTGGTGGACAGCAGCAATACACAAATCACATAATAGGTTGCTATAGTGGTTGTACAGGGACACATAGGTGCAGGCCACAACTTGGAAGCAAGTCCACCTCTATCTGACCAAGAATGTAGGTTCACAGGTGACTTCTTGTAAGGCTGACTATGACTATAAATGTGACATATTCACACCACCAAGGCCACTTGCAACGGTATTTCCACATATGTAGTCAGCATCAGAGGCAGTAACACAATTCAACCTGTACTGGGGGTAAAGCACACCTCATAAACACATGCCGTGGATACAGCAACCTGCATCAAACAGGTTAGGTGGGAACAGTGCCACCCTGTCCACAACATTTGTACAGGGGGATATGCACATAATCCACACCCCTGCCTGCTTCAATGGTGACCATGTACATAATGCCGACTGATGACAACAAGCAAGTCTTCATGGGGCATGATGACATCATAGTCTGCCTCCTACATGAACCCAGGCATGTGCTCACAGCTCCATCACACACTACAGTTAAACTCAGACTTGCCACCATCCACACACCATCCACATGGAAGATGGTGACTGTCATCCCTCTACACAGAAATGAATGTAAATTAGTGGATTATGTCATTAAGTGTCCAACATTGGGGCAACTAGACAGGTCAGGACCAGGAGTGTAATGCAAGATGCCAAAGCCATGATAGCTTACACTGTTATGGTATAGTCTGGATGAATTGCAAGTAATATCCACTGTTGATGCGCTAGTGGACAAACGTATGAGGTCCTGTGACCATTTATCCTGTTTATGTCTTCCAGGTAGTATGCAATGTCCACGGCTCCCTGCCTTCACTGACATGGAGAAAATGAGACCATTATACAATATCTCATACAACTTCACAGCGTCTTATTCAGCTGCAAAGACCAAGATCTGCAGGGGAGTACTGCCCTGTGGAACAAGCTCGCCCACAGGGTAAATGATGTCAGCCTGCACAGCAGAAATTATGAGCAGGTGAGGCATCATTGCACAGACCTCATCCACCACACCCATCAGCGTGCTTCTGCCATTGTGAGGGACCAGATAGCCAGAGGTGAGATTCATGCCATCCAGCCCCCACTGACACATGCTGAGGAGCTCCTCATCAGCCTTGGGGCACCCGCCCGCCAGACACACCAACAAGCTGAAGACAGCATTGTGGAAGTGAGTGCTACCCACACAATGGACGAAGAGCTTGCAGGTAAGGCCCCAGTGCACATTACTAGAACATTCTTGCTTATCCATTTGTATCAGTAAAGTATCTACATGCATATGTCAGATAGGATAGTCTGTTGCTGGAGTGTAGTAATGCACAGATGTGCATAATCCATAGTATTGGGGTTTGTACTGTTGATGTGCAGATATGCTGCTTTCACTCTGTACCAAGACCACAGGTGTGGCTACTGACATTACTTCTCTCACACAACTATTTGGGTCCCTCCGGTGTACAACTGGGACAGCAGCCTGTATCTGGTGAGTATGGTGTTATTATGATCAGGTTTGCCAATACACCGGCCATGTTAAGACCATGCTATTTGCCATGCACACATTTAACACACCTACCAATAATGCATGCTGTACATGTTCATTTATGTTGTTGTTAACTGCACTGCATCACAGTGGTCACCATGGTGGCATATCTGAAGGGTATGTGTGAGTCCTGAAGTATATCTCACAACCTGTCAGTGCCAGATGTGTGAACAGAGATAAACACAATGGTAGGACAAATGGCCTATAGTATGGACATGTATTAAACATTACCCTTATACAGTAGATGCAACAGTGTATAAACCACTATTACAATGGCAACTGTTCCTGATATATACAACAGCAGACCACGATAACACATTCCACACCTTTTACAACCTGTAATGTGATTTTAACATGAGCAATAAATGTGTAATATGGAAACTTATGTTAGGAGAACAAATATGGGGAATATAAACCTTACAAAACACTGGAAGCATATGTGTGCACACACTCCAAATAACATATTGTGGAGGCAGCTTGTGATGTACTGACAGGATTCACTCTTCTTGAGTACACACCTGTCATCAAGTGCAGGGCCTCAATGTCACACCAAGTTATGGTCTGCTGTCCAAGAAGTATGACCATGACATTTGCCCAGTCACCTGGAACACAGGCAGCCATGGCTTGCATACATCTTACAAAATGCACAAAACGAGCCAGCACAAAGGTTTAGGCAAGCAAAAAACTACTTTATTGTGGCATATTGAACAACGAAATAAAAAAACAGAAACTGCAAACCGGTTTCGGCCAATGTAATGGCCTTCTTCAGTGCAGAAAGAAAAAGTTAAAATGATGCATACTGATGTTCCTTATATACTGAATGATTTAAAGGGATATGTGACCAAAAAAAGAAAAAAAATTTTGTTTAGTATAAACATTTCTGCAAAACAGAAAATAATGACAAAAATAAATGTAATAATATTACATATTATTGATCACACTAATCCCCAGCAAAATGGGAAAAATAAGCTCAGTTCAAACCCAAAAGTACAGCAATAAGTGTATAAATATATAGTATCAACATATTGCTTTATCCATATTAATTTAACCCAGGTTTGAACAAAGCACCCAGTTTTGTAATCCATAATGCTTCCATATTATTGAGTTTATCATGCCAGCCTGCCTTGGTGAACCTCGGCAGCTGAATCCTATCAATGATAGTGAATTGAAATTGGGCAGTTTAGTGAATCAAAGTATGCTTGTATAGGGCATTTGTTAATTTTTTAGTTCTGATAGCACTAAGGTGCTCACTTATGTGAAATCTTAATGGACTAGAGGTTTGGCCGACATAAAATGAAGTACATGTACAGGTGGCCAAATATACCACCCAATCAGAGCTGCAATTACCAAAAATCCTAATGTTGAATACTCGTGAAGAGTTGGCAATTGAAAATTCTTTCATTTTGCTGATATACCTGCACGCACTGCAGTGACCACAGGGAAAGGAACCAATGAGTGGATCCCCAAACAAAGTCATTTGTGTGGTTGTTGTAGAGTGAAATTTTTTATAATATGTGAAATGTGAATTCAACGTTCTACCCCTACAGTATGAAAAAGAGCATGTCTCAGGTAATATATCAGATAATGACTCATGTGCTCTCAAAATACCCCAATGATTATCAACAATATTTCTAAATGAAGGGGTATTATTACCATAAGTAACTGTGAATCTGATAGGTTGTGCTTTGGAATCAGTAACCACCTCATGTTCATGTTTATATGTTAGTAATTGGGACCGTGGCATATGTCTGACCTCCTGGATGGTTTTATGAAGTCGACATCTGTTATACCCCCTCTGAATAAATCTGTCACAATGATCTTGTTCACATTCTACATGAGATTTAGTAGAGGAACGAATACGTTTCATATGTATGAATTGTGACTTGGGAATGTTGTTGATGATGTGGCGGGGTGATTACTAGAGGCATGTAAAAGAGAATTATACTGTGGAAACTTTCTGTGTACACTCATCACCAGAGTATGATCATGTTGTCTGATAACCTTGACATCCAAAAAAACAATTTCATGATATTGAGTCTCCAAAGTGAACTTAATACCCCATGCATTATTGTTCAAATATTGAACAAACTCTTTAGCCAGAAGTATATCTCCCCGCCACACCATCCAACAATCATCCAGGTATTGCCTCCAAATGTCTAGTTCTGCCATAAATTGGTTATTGCCAGTGTCATAGATATAATTTTTTTCAAAATATCCCATAAATAGGTCAGCATATATTGGGGCAAACAAAGCCCCTATGGCTGTTCCCCTCGTTTGCCAATATATCTGACCATCAAAGAGAAAGACATTTTTAGTTAGTACATATTCGGTCATATTGATAAGAAAATTATTAAATCCAGTAGAATAGAGCTTGGATTTCTCTAACCAAAATGATATTGCTGATAAACCAGCCTGGTGTGGGATACTAGTATATAAAGAAGCAACATCTAGTGTGCAGAGCCACCAATCCGATTCCAACTGGCTATCATGAAGAATGTTCAAAAATTCAGTTGTGTCCTTGAGCCTGGACCTGACCATAGACAATAATGGTTTGAGATAATATGTAAGAAAAACAGACAGAGGCTCGGTTAGAGAGCCTCTGCCAGAAACAATAGGTCGGCCCGGAGGACACGTGGGATGTTTATGTATTTTGGGCAACAAATACAAGTATTGGGGAATAGGATTGGTGACCTTGAGCTGTTTACATGTACGTTGATCTATGATCACTTCTTCAGTGGCCATATCCAGGAAGGAGTCAATTAGTGATTTGAAATTAGGCGTTGGGTCTATAACCATATGCATATAAAACCTAGCATCAGATAACTGTTTATAGGCTTCGTCAATATACATAACCCGATCCATAACTACAATACCACCCCCTTTGTCTGCTGGCAAAATGATGATGTCATGATTGGAATTAAGTTCTTGTAACCCCTTACGCTCCAAAGGGGTCAAATTATATTTAGTAGGCTGATATCTGGGTGGGAAGTGTAGATCTTTGAGCACACACTCCCTGAATATGGCCACATGCTTATCCATGGGTGGTTGAAATGTCGATTTCCCAAAATGAAAACTAGATGAACTTTGAGAGAGATCACAATCTGCAAAAAATATTTTCAGATTAATCAATCGACAAAATTCATTTAATTCATTATCAAAAGTCTGTTCCGAAACAAAAGAGGAAGGCACAAAATTCAAACCCTTGTTAAGAACTTTATTTTGGTCAGAGGATAATTCAATGGAAGATATGTTGTGCACATTATCAATTATTTGACTATCTTCTGTAGTAGCTGTTGCAAACTGTAAGCCCCGTCCCCTATGTTTTCTGCCCCCCCCTTCCATTGAATTATCCTCTGACCAAAATAAAGTTCTTAACAAGGGTTTGAATTCTGTGCCTTCCTCTTTTGTTTCGGAACAGACTTTTGTTAATGAATTAAATGAATTTTGTCGATTGATTAATCTGAAAATATTTTTTGCAGATTGTGATCTCTCTCAAAGTTCATCTGGTTTTCATTTTGGGAAATCGACATTTCAACCACCCATGGATAAGCATGTGGCCATATTCAGGGAGTGTGTGCTCAAAAATCTGCACTTCTCACCCGGATATCAGCTTACTAAATATAATTTGACCCCTTTGGAGCATAAGGGGTTACAAGAACTTAGTTCCAATCATGACATCATCATTTTGCCAGCAGACAAAGGGTGTGGTATTGTGGTTATGGATCGGGTTATGTATATTGATGAAGCCTATAAACAGTTATCTGATGCTAGGTTTTATATGCATATGGTTATAGACCCAACGCCTAATTTCAAATCACTAATTGACTCCTTCCTGGATATGGCCACTGAAGAAGGGATCATAGATCAACGCACATGTAAACAGCTCAAGGTCACCAATCCTATTCCCCAATATTTGTATTTGTTGCCCAAAATACATAAACATCCCACGTGTCCTCCTGGCCGACCTATTGTTTCTGGTAGAGGCTCTCTAACCGAGCCTCTGTCTATTTTTCTTAAATATTATCTCAAACCATTATTGTCTATGGTCAGGTCCAGGCTCAAGGACACAACTGAATTTTTGAACATTCTTCATGATAGCCAGTTGGAATCGGATTGGTGGCTCTGCACACTAGATGTTGCTTCTTTATATACTAGTATCCCACACCAGGCTGGTTTATCAGCAATAGCATTTTGGTTAGAGGAATCCAAGCTCTATTTTACTGGATTTAATAATTTTCTTATCAATATGACCGAATATGTACTAACTAAAAATGTCTTTCTTTTTGATGGCCAGATATATTGGCAAACGAGGGGAACAGCCATGGGGGCTTCGTTTGCCCCGATATATGCTGACCTATTTATGGGATATTTTGAAAAAAATTATATCTATGACACTGGCAATAACCAATTTATGGCAGAGCTAGATATTTGGTGGAGATACCTGGATGATTGTTGGATGGTGTGGTGGGGAGAAATACGTCTGGCTAAAGAGTTTGTTCAATATTTGAACAATAATGCATGGGGTATTAAGTTCACTTTGGAGACTCAATATCATGAAATTGTTTTTTTGGATGTCAAGGTTATCAGACAACATGATCACACTCTGGCAACGAGTGTACACAGAATGTTTCCACAGTATAATTCTCTTTTACATGCCTCTAGTAATCACCCCTGCCACATCATCAACAACATTCCCAAGTCACAATTCATACATATGAAACATATTTGTTCCTCTACTAAATCTCATGTAGAATGTGAACAAGATCTTTGTGACAGATTTATTCAGAGGGGTTATAACAGATGTCGACTTCATAAAACCATCCAGGAGGTCAGACATATGCCACGGTCCCAATTTCTAACATATAAACATGAACATGAGGTGGTTACTGATTCCAAAGCACAACCTATCAGATTCACAGTTACTTATGGTAATAATACCCCTTCATTTAGAAATATTGTTGATAATCATTGGGGAATTTTGAGAGCACATGAGTCATTATCTGATATATTACCTGAGACATGCTCTTTTTCATACCATAGGGGTAGAATGTTGAATTCACATTTCACATATTATAAAATATTTCACTCTACAACAACCACACAAATGACTTTGTTTGGGGATCAACTCATTGGTTCCTTTCCCTGTGGTCACTGCAGTGCATGCAGGTATATCAGCAAAATGAAAGAATTTTCAAGTGCCAACACTTCATGAGTATTCAACATTAGGATTTTTGGTAATTGCAGATCTGATTGGGTGGTATATTTGGCCACCTGTACCTGTACTTCATTTTATGTTGGCCAAACCTCTCGTCCATTAAGATTTCACATAAGTGAGCACCTTAGTGCTATCAGAACTAAAAAATTAACAAATGCCCTATACAAGCATACTTTGATTCACCAAACTGCCCAATTTCAATTCACTATCATTGATAGGATTCAGCTGCCGAGGTTCACCAAGGCAGGCTGGCATGATAAACTCAATAATATGGAAGCATTATGGATTACAAAACTGGGTGCTTTGTTCAAACCTGGGTTAAATGAATATGGATAAAGCAATATGTTGATACTATATATTTATACACTTATTGCTGTACTTTTGAGTTTGAACTGAGCTTATTTTTCCCATTTTGCTGGGAATTAATTTGATCAATAATATGTAATATTATTACATTTATTTTTGTCATTATTTTCTGTTTTGCAGAAATGTTTATACTAAACAATTTTTTTTTTCTTTTTTGGTCACATATCCCTTTAAATCATTCAGTATATAAGGAACATCAGTATGCATCATTTTAACTTTTTCTTTCTGCACTGAAGAAGGCCATTACATTGGCCGAAACCAGTTTGCAGTTTCTCTGTTTTTTTATTTCGTTGTTCAACATGCCACAATAAAGTAGTTTTTTTGCTTGCCTAAACCTTTGTGCTGGCTCGTTTTGTGCGTTTTGACATTTTGGTTTGAGCCTTGCACCGGATCTACCTTGCGTGTCTTTTGTGGTTTGCTCCATTGCATACATCTTACAAACCATGAAATGGATCCTATATCCGAGAGGTAGCAGTCAGGAATGAGAAAAGTAACCTTAATTCACCATTGCATATACCATGGAAAACAGTGCAGACAGTCATCTATGGGTGTATGTAATATGGGACAACCACAGACAGTCATCTATGGGTATATGTAATATGGGACAACAGTGATGTAGAAAATAAACAGATGCCCATCCAAACCAGATGACAAAACATGTTGCAAACTAGTCATGGAGGCTGCCAAGAAACAAGCAGCAACACTAAGGAAGTTGCAGAAATGTCTACCAAGTACTGCCTGTGCAGTACCTGTGTCAACAATTGCCTGGATTCAGCATAATTGTAGCCTATTGTTTAGAATAATCAGATGGAAGATTTGTCCCACGTGAAACATCTTCCAGGGCTCTGTACAGATAGCATAATCATAACATCAGGTTTCCCAAAGGCATGTGTTGCAATGTGTGAAGGTGTCATGAGAGCAAGGCTCAAACCTACAGACAGTATCCATAAAGATACATGTGATGCACAAGCAACACCTCACTCCACCTCAGGGCCACCATCCCCAACATTTAGCTTCTTGGTGCAGTGTACACTTTTAGGGTTGCTGTTCATTAGCTGGTACTAGGCCAGTAGACATGGTGGTTGGAATTTAGAACACTGTAAAATAACACTCATGTGTGGCCCATAGTTGTCAGGCATCTGCAATAAGGCTAGGGATGGGGAGGGGTATCAGATTGGAACACAACAGTGAACTGAAGCATACATCCAAAGCTAGCTAAGAATGGATGTATCTGAACACTGTCAAGGTTATGAATTGTGCCAGACATAACACAGACTCTACAGCAATAGGGAAGCCACTGTGTGACCTCCAAGGGCTGTGCACATGAGCTGACCTTGCAATCTGGCAGAGTTGGGGGACCGTTATAGGGCAGACAGACCACATAATGCCAAGTGAAGAAGGGCTATGCTAGTATACCCCTTCCAGGAGGTCTATATTAGAACATCAAAGTTTCAAAACTTTGAATGTTCTAATATCGCCCCCTATTCAGCGAACGCTTACAACATCAAACATGCAGAACAGCAAATTTTTTCCTAGGGAAAAAATTTGCTGTTCCAAAACACATACACACAACACAAGCACACCAAACAAACAGCAATCCACACACATATACCTAAAATCTTACATCTAACCCTACACTAAACTGTACATACAGCACAAACTATCCACTTACCTTAACCCAAACCCTAACCCTAAGATCCATCACTATCGCGCACTCAACTCACCCGCAGCCTAACCCTAACTCACCTAACCTGCCCTAACCCTCACGTCCACACAATCGCACACATACCTAACCCGCGCCCTAACCCTAACTCTCCTAACCAGTGCCCAATCACACACTTACCTGAACCTGACCCGTGACTTTCCACCACAGCGCTGCAAATAGCAAAGTGACAGAAACGGACAACCAAATTCTTTCCCTAGGAAAAAATTTGGTTTTCTGTAGCTTCGCTATTTTTAGCATTCGCTGAATAGCGGTCGATATTAGAACATTTGAAGTTTTGAAACTTCAATGTTCTAATACAGACCCCCTACCAGGAATAGTGACTGCTGTGGTTTACTTAACAGGTGGTTCAACAAACCATTGTGTTAAGGGTGTGCACACTTATGCAACCCACATATTGCATGCATCTCATTCAGTATATCCACGACTAATACATTTGCTTGATACTGCATTGTATTTGCACAGATCATATGTCACAATCAGTTGGGCGTAATGTTAAATGCAGTATTGTGGGGCCACTGCATATCATAGAAGAGGCTGGCATATGAACAAGGGTGTGGACAGTCCTCATATCTACATTAAGCTTTGAAGGTTGTCTGTGTAACCGGATATTATTGCACATATGTGCACTGCTGATGATGAGATCTGCAAATCAAAAGTCAGGCATAAACTATTGACATCAGTCCTCATATCATCCCAATTCTGTGTCAGACAAACACATAGGGGCTGTGAGCAACAGAGGAAACATAACTGCCAGACATCTACATATTCAACAATGATCTGTACACATGTGAAGTATGGTGTGCAGTACATGCCAGTGTGCTGTACAGGTGGACAGCAATAATGTGTACATGGGTGCAATGTGTTCTAGGGGAAGGGGAATCACCTACTACCACAACTCATGCATCACAGAGCTGTAAAATGTTGGTAGCAAAGATTACAAATGGCTGCAGTGCATGCTGTTTAGTGCCATATTTCATGCATGTCAACTGTTTTGTAATGTGAGGTCTGTGTAATATCTTTGTGCCACCTCACCTTTAAGTGTGTGTGTGTGTGTGTGTGTGTGTGTGTGTGTGTGTGTGTGTGTGTGTGTGTGTGTGTGTGTGTGTGTGTGTGTGTGTGTGTGTGTGTGTGTGTGTGTGTGTGTGTGTGTGTGTGTGTGTGTGTGTGTGTAGAAGTAAACCATAACATACAGGTCTTAATTTACATTTCTTGTCTGCCCCTCACAGGTGGTGAGGTGAGTCAGGGTCCCTCCTGCAGGCAAACTGATGTTAGTGTCCCTAAAGACTCTAACAATGATGATAGGCATAGTGAGGCACAGGCAGGGTGGTCAGGGTCTGAATCTGTGCCATTGGTTGACATCCCACTTTTATCCACCCCATCCCCACACACAGTCACAATGCCCTCACATACCCCATCACCAGTGGCCATAGGTGAGGGACAGTTGGCAGGTGGTGGCATGGGACAGGAAAGTGTGGTGACTATGGCAAGTGTGTCTGTACACACCAGCCACAGCCGGATGACCGGAGAGGTCCCATACAGGCAGATGTACAGGGGTGCTCATAGAAGGGCTGCTGGCCATCATGCCCCTGGCAGAAATGCCACAGCAGGTGTCAACAGATGCATGTTTTGGGCCATCATGGAGGCACAGGCACATATGGAATGTTACACCAGAGATGTAGCCTGAGGCTCCAGAAGGCTACACATCCTGCTGTACATGACTATATCCGGGATCATGCAGATGCCCACTGTTATTTTGCAGAGGTCATGGATAGATGGTTAGGTGAGATGGTGAGAATCCTCGACCGTGTGGTGTCTGTGGTAGAGCATGTGGTGGGATTAGGGTGTCGGCCACATGGCCATAAGTCAGCAACACCAAAATGGGGGGGACTACGTGGACATGCAACATCTTGCAGTCCCTCCCATAGTGGCAGCACCAGCACTGCAGGGGGGGTGCTGTCCTCACCACAACACAGCAGGCCACATGCATGTGGTCCTGGCTGTCCCAACAGGGACAGGGATCCAGTGGACAATTATCATCAAGAAAAAGCACCATATATTTGCCTCTGCCTGATGGTGGCTGTGCAACCCCTGGCAGGTGCAGTTCCCATGTCCATGGCTGGACACGGTGAACTGTACACCCTGCCATGTACAGTCTGCAGCTGTCCAACATACCTCTGTATAGGGAAGCTGCATGGCAGAACTGTGTGCATACACACACATCACCAACACAGCTAGGGCACCTCCATACCTACACACACTTCACATCTGCACATGCCATTTAATAAAGAACCTCCTGACCCACACACATGATGTCAATCAAATGGCTCAGCCTAGGCCTCTGGCAAATCAACACCTCACCCTCTGCATATGATGATACCTGTGCCACATCCATGTCATCCATTCCATCGATGCAGGGACATGCTAACATGGTTCTGATGCACAGGGTGAATGTACAAATGTTTAGCAATGTACTGCTGTTTAACATGTTGTCAGTTGGAATATTTAATGCTTACATGTCAGGGTATGTAGCTGTCCAGCCATGATGCATTATAACTGTTATTAACACTGACTGATTGTGGTCTCCATAATGTATTCTTGTTGTGTTCTAGGTGTCTGTGTGTCAGGAGGATGTTGGTCTGCTGTCCTTTCCTACAAGAGGTGTGGCACTATGGTAACACATTGACTGTGTCATATCCCACGTACAGCTGAGCACAAATAACATGTTTTCTAACAGTTACTGCATATGCCACATGGCTGATAGGTCTGAGGGGTGTATATAGGTGAGTGCATGGTGGTAGATGTAAGCAGATCTTCTACAGTGGACAATGGTAAGTGTATTGGGTGGCACACATCAAATGTTTGTGAATACCAAACACACAGAGGCTTTTGTGTTGATGCAATACACAGAGAATACTGTTCACATGGATGTACTTCATTTTACAGAGAACCCATTTTGGCCTATGTAAGCTAACCAAGGCCAAATTGCCAAAATATCACATCAGTAAATAATCAGTCCAGCAGATTTAATGTCAGTGAAAATGGTACTGGCAGAGTATATGTCCTTTTCCCCAATGTAGTGTAATCCTGGAGGTGGCATACATAGGTTTGCTGGTGTTGGGGACACAGTCCCACACTTTGGAGGGTGTGGGGTGGTGTAGAACCACACATAGTGTGATTAACAACTACTTAACCTCTTAACATGAACTGTACAATATAATGGCACAGTAAGCAGGGAGATACACACAACAATAACCCCAATGTGGGTGGCTGTACCCACAACAACCACACCCAACTATATATACCAACTCCAGTATTCATGTACAGCTGTACAGTGGGGAAGAGGGCATTTACACATCCACTACTAGTTTTGATGGAATGCATTTCCACAAGATGACTGCTTTGAAATGTTACATTTTGCCAGTTAGTTCTCGGACAACTGATCTCCTGGGAAATATATTTTCTGCAAACTGAAGTAGATCCCTTCACATACACACACACGTACTTGGCAACACTGAGATTAGAACCCCTACCTAGGTATGTCTTGCTACTAATGTGTTTGGCCTTAGTTGCACACACCACAGAGCTTGTAGGGTGAGGTGTGACCCGAGCTTCCTGTAAAGTGAACAACAGCACCAGGCCTTGCACAGTCTGATAATGGGGGATGTACTGGGTGTTAATGGACAATACATAGTATAACATACTGTCATATACACATTGACAATCCCATGCAGTCATAGACACATTTGACAGACCTGAGTTTAGCAGTGCTGGCAACCTTGTCAGTGAGTCCATACTTTTACAGAGTCCTTGCATACATCACATGCATCATTGGGCTGAAGAGTGTCATCAGTTACCTGTATGGGTGATGGTGAGAACAGTCCTCATACAGTGGGCCTTGGGACATGTACTGGGGGTACCATGATGAAAAGACAGTATACCCAGTACCACCACCCCACATTGGATATTGTACCCACTGAAACCCATGATAATGCTCCATCATACCCACAACCACACATTTACCAGGACTGCAATACAAACCCTTGTCTATCAAATTATTGCTACTAGAGGGATATACATTTATTGCGTACACTACAGTGATAGTTGGGTGAGGGTTTTATCATGGCTCTCATAATGTCAGCAACATCACCATCCCTTATAATACATGGCAATGTTTAGTGTATTTGGAGAATGTGGCCTCAGAATGCTGTCTCCTACTAATATGCACACACACACACACACACACACACACACACACACACACACACACACACACACACACACACACTCACATTTGCCATGACTCAGAGGGTAACCCACACCTATCAACCCATTTGTACACCAGTGTTATGCTGGTACTGCAAGCTCCAGGTAGCTCATAGGGTGAAGAGTGTTACAAGGACACTCAATATGAATTACAGCAGCAGGGCTTTCTCAGTATAGTGATCGGGTTGTAGTGGGTGAGAAGGCCCTCAGAGTATTTTCAACTACAAGTTTACAAACACTGTTATACTCAATAATGCACACAGACACATCTGTCAGTACTGAGGACCATATGTGCAGGTGTTCCTATGAGTGTACCAGGCTAATGTCCATGGAGAGATGAGAAGAGTAGTGCATGTGAGTACACTGGTATCATGCCACCTGACATTTGTCAGCAGGCCATTTATCAAGTAATGCCACTTTAGTGATCTCCAGGGTGACAGTTACATTCAACATCCACTCACCTGGATTTCTCTTGAAGATGGTTAGTGAGGTGCTCCAATTGACATGTATGCAACATATATTGCATAACATGGCCAGTGTCTGGATTAGGGACCTGTACCCAAACATGTTCTGTTGACTGTGGTAATCTGGTTGAGGTATCTATGGCATGTGGTGCATACAGAGTGGGGTTTCCTACCTGTGGCATTCATAACACAGCTGGGTAGACATGTGAGTGTCAGTCAACCAGAGACTGCCTGTAAGCAGCCAAGATAAAAACTGGACATCTGCACATCTGTACAGAGGACAAACAGAAAGTAAATAGCCAACAAGTTATGCATTAGGATGCATGTTGTGAAAGATAGATGTCTGAAACAGATAGGTATGCCATTACTACATGACAGCAGTCCTCAATGACATGTCCTAAAAACATAGTAGTCTACAGTTAATATCAACATATCAGATCATTATCCAATAAGAGATACATAAAAACATGCAGCTCAAACACCAAGGACATGATAGTCAGTACTCAGAGCCCAGCTTTGCATGCAGAGGTGTATGGTTCCACTACTACAACCTGCAATCAAGCCTTACTTGGAAAGGCACTGTTAAAAGTAGTCACATAATGAGACAATACATGCACGTGTGAGGAGTAATATCAGTGGAGCACAAATTACTCAAGGGTTCAAGACCTGCATGGGCTATTCATTTTGTTGCTGGGCAGAACATGAGCTAATGGAGACAGGATGATTAAGGCGCTTTAAAGTGGCTTTAAGTGGGTTTGCACGGGTTTGCGCGATGGTATCCTGGGATACTACCCAAATATGTAACACATACAAAGAGAAAAGAGTGTGGTACTGCCCATGTATAATCAGGTGTCCCATACAGTATACTCACACCCCCTGCTACTGTAATGACAGCACATAGAAGCATGTTATGTACATGGAATTAAATATACTTATTAAAGATATCATTAACCTGCTATTTGATCAGACTGGAATGTGATGGCTGGTTACTCAGGCTGGGCTATGCTTAGCAGGTTTAGGCACTGCTTAAATGTAAATGCTATGTGAATTTGCGCACTGTTAAGGAAAGCCTACACTGTGTAAGTATGTATCCATTTAACAGTACATTAGTAGTGCTTACTATCACGCAAACCCATGCAAACCCACTTAAAACCACTTTAAAGTGCCTTAATCATCCTGTCTCCATTAGCACTTGTTCTGCCCAGCAACAAAATGAATAGCCCATGCAGGTCTTGAACTCTTGAGTAATCTGTGCTCCACTGATATTACTCCTCACACTTACATGTTACTGCATTTCTACATAGGATTGTGGGGGGAGGCAAACCTGATGACTTTAAACATATGCTATGACTGTACTGGTATTTCAGGTACTCCGTTGCCTTCCATTTCATACTTACACCACTGTAGTACTCTCATTGGCCTTAAACCATGATTTTGTAACTTTACAGATGGCTGCATTCTCCACAGTGAGCAGAACTTGAAGGGAGTGGAACTTCTTATTTAGAGCCCGGCATTGAGCAGTAACACCCTTAGATTTCCTTGGGTAAAGTTTGCTATTTTGGAAGGTTTGTCAATTTGACATTGACTAAAAGGGCTCTATGGTAAGGAACACTGTATGAGAACTTATAGCAGATAGATGCAGACAGTCCTTGGCAAAGCATTATGGTTTGTTATGCTACTTAGTCTCACTCACAAATGCCATGACTAAGCCTAAGCAAATTAAGTAATGATGAGATGAAAATCAGAAATGATATACAATGGCATATACTAATGAAATTTTCTCTTCCCTGTTTGTGATTCATCATGCTTTTCCTCATTGTCTGCAGATACATTATATAAAGAAGAGTCTCACTTATGCTATATACCTTGCAATCCAAGCAGATGCTGTCACTTGATGGTAGCATTACTATTTCCCATTAGTGCTACGTGTCTTGATTGAGTCAGAACTGCTTGTGCCCAGCAGCACATGTTAGCCAAGAAAGCAGAGATGTAAGCAGAGAATAACCCATTATAATTTTTATAACCAGTAGATACTAGATAGGATTAGGGTGAACAGGGATATTGTAAGAATATTAGTATGTTTGACCCCGCAGGGGGCTGTGGAGGAATGCGTGCTCTTCTTATTCCTGTGGATACTAAACTATGTATAACCATCGCAATACTTGCCATATTGACCTTCCATAGATAGGCAGGGGACACAGTGGGTTTCTCACAGGCTTCTGCCTCGAGGACACTGCAGCAGTGACTCTTGGCATATGTGGATCAGTTAATCTATTTCCCAGTGTCAACTCAGGATAGAGCGAGAACTATGACTGCCTTTTATGGTGTGGCAAATTACCCTGAGGTACTCAGTGCAATCGGTTGTGCCCATGTTGCAGTTTGGACCCCTTCTGGTACACAGGGTAAATGGCACCACAATAGGAAGGGCTACTATTCTATCAGTTGCTGAGTAGTGTGTGATGCATGGGGATGCATCACCAGTTTCTATGCCCAGCATCCTAGCAGTGCACATGATTCCCATATCTGGCACACTAGCTCTCTCTACATCTTTTTATTGCATGTTAGTATGTCCACTGGTCATCTGGTTGGTATGTGGAAAAATATTTTTCTTTTTTCTATAGTATTTAAGAAATTATTCATGGGAAAATAAATTACTAATACAAAACTGTATTTTATTTGTTTTGTCTCTGACCCCCCTTTCTCTCCCTCATTCTCTCTCTCTTATTTTTTTTCCTTTATTCAGGTGATACAAATTATCCTCTGAAACCATGGCTCATGTCACCAGTGAGAAATCTAAGCAGAGCTGCAGAAAATACCTTCAAAATTGCCCTGCCCTGAGACTCTGACAGCGTCTTTGGCCTCCTGAAGAGTCATTTTAAGTGGCTGGCATAAATCTCAACCTCTTAACACACAAAATCTGGAGAAAGCCAACAATAATAAGGGAATTAAGCCCAAAAAATAAGGACAAATGTAAAATATTGTTCAAATAAATTTAGAAAGTTTTTAGAATAAAATAATTGTGTTATCATGGATTTTCTGAATGATATGAAATTCAAATGCCTGTAATTATTTATTGAATTCAGTCCTTATCGATTTGTTACAAAAATCCTGAAGCCTACAAATTTTACGAGTAACAAACCAAAAATATGAGGCAGAAATCTAGACATTTTGCAAAAATCATGCCAGTTGAGAGGTATGGTGCCTGGATATGTCTAGGGGTGCCCTTCAGTATGACTCAGCTACTGTGTGCAGGATGTTTACTGCATATTGTATTAGGCACAACATGATCACACTCCAGTCTGGTGCTAAAAGTGACCCATGCTGTCATTGCGACTCCCAATTCCACTCCCACTGTAACTAATGATGACCAGCAGAAGCAGTAGTAAGGGACTCCATGTGTCAATCTCATGCATGGCATGTAGCTGCACAGGTAAAGAGGCAGTGTCTAGTCCATAACTATGGCCCATGACATTCAGGTTAGTGATTCCTTTTTTGTAAGAATTAATAGAGCATTTTATTTTTTATATATCATTTTGTTGGCTGGGTCAGTCACGGGAGGCTAATATTTTGTTTCCAGAGGAGACCCAAGGCACTATTTATACTGCTAGGGGAAAGTTTTGCCAGGGCATCAGGGAACTTCTCCTACTCTTTTTATATGGTGAGTATTTTTTGTTGTACTTCCCGACTTCTGGTCCAGGCGCAAAGGCAGCTCAAAGAAGCAGGAAGCAGAAAATCATCAATGGAGGAGAAAGATCATGTTTTTGAAGTAATGGAGATAAGTGAGGCTGTTAACTGAACAGCAAAAAGTTCAGATATGGTGACTAATGAGTCAGAGGTGGAGCTGTGTGGAGAAAATAGAGAAGGAAAGAAAGGAGAAGGTGAGTTAACTAAGAGGCAAAAAGAAGGAGTTGAAGTTAATGTTATGGATTCGGAAGATCAGTTTCAATAAAATCTGTTTTTAACAGATTCTACAAAACCCCAGTGTGTTGTTACAACCCTTCCATTGGGAGGATTATGGGATGTTTACTTGAAAGAATTAATTGAACAGAGCAAGCCAGAGAGTGAGAAGGCAGTGTCAATGGAAGAAATAATGAACAGAATTCCAGAAAAAGAAGCCGTTCAGGAAATAAAGAAGAAAGGAAGAAAATAAAATGAATGCATAAATGGTAAGAAAAAGTGAAAGAAGTGAAGAGAAGAAAGCAGAAGTAAGAATAAAGCATTGGGTGAGGATATGTAGCAAAATGGTAAAGGAAATGGACAGGCATGAAATATGGAATAGCATGACATCACGACTGGGTACTGAGCCCAGAAAGATAAGAGCTTCTATTTGCATTAACAAAGATATTTTTGTGGCATTTTTTTTCAAGGAGATGTAGTATATGGAGAAATTCTTATAACATTGTGAAAAGAGAAAGAATGAAAACCTCTGGAACATATATGTTGTACAAGCATTTAACAGAGAAGCTAAAAAAGGGTTTATATACAATTTTGAACTGAAGTTGAAAGAGAAGATTTAAAAAACTATTTAAAAACGGTGTATAGAGATGTAATGGACATTACAAAGATCTATGACAATAGATGTATATGGACTTGGGGATGGGAATATGGTGTTATACTGAAAATGCAAAATGACAAAATAATGCATTTGCCAAGTATAATTAATGTGAAGGGGAATAAGGGATTGTTTAGATACTGTGAACAACCAAAGACATGATTTTAATGTGGGAAAGATAGTCATTTAATTACCAACTATGACAAAAAGAAACATTTTATTTGTGGTAAGTTGGTCATGCAGCAAAAAAAAATGTGAGCAAAAATGTATAAAGTGTGATAAATAGGGCATTCATGGTTGGCAATAATGCTATAGAACATTATGCACAGGAAACAAAGTTATACCAAGATAGGGGGAGTGTTTTAGTAGATAATAGAGAGGGCACTCAAAAAGAAAAAATGAATGTGAAAGGTTTAGGAATGAAAGTAAATAAACATATGATGGGAAACAAAAGGAATAGAAGGAGAGACATAGGAAGAAGTAAGTAATTCAAACGATGAAGGGGATGATAAATGGATAAGAGTTAAAAGTAAAAGAAGTTCCATTGGGAAAAAAGTGAAAGATAGAAAATGCTAATTTAAAAATATACGTACAGGAAAGGAAAAGAATAAAAGTAACTTTTCCACACTGTGAGAATACTAGCCATTAACATGAGCAGTATAAAGAATGTTCAAAGAAGTCTAGGAGCATTAAAATGGTGTAGTATGTTAGCATTAACAGACATAAGAATAACAGAAGAAGAAATAATACAAGTTAATGGGTTATGGGAAAGCAATGTTATATGGAACTGAGGAGTTGGAAAATGCTCAGGCATAGCAATTTTATTTAAATAATGTATAGAAATTATGAATTATATAATAGTAGTAATAGGGAGAATAGTAATGTTAGATATAACATGGAAGAACCAGGTATATTATAGGGTGATTACACTCTATGTATACACTTTACAAAAACCAAGAGAGATTACGTTTAGAAAAGTACTTGATTATGTGAGTGTAAATATACAAGTAATAGTAGTGGGAAGCTTTAACTGTGATTTAAGACAAACCCCCAGATTCAGCAAGCTCTGCACGGCATGCAGGAATAGTGCAGGAGCTTCTGGAGGCAATATGGTTGCCGTGCGATTCAGGAATAAGCTCCAGGGACATGCACGAGCGCTCCTGCACTTTTCCTGCATGGACACAGCTCCTGTATGCAAATTACCCCATTTGCAGGTGAAAACCATGCAAATGAGGTGAATTTGCAAACAAGGAAGCTGTCAGCCATGCAGAACTAGTGTAATGTGCAGAAATGTACTCGGTTAGTAACCGAGTACATTTCTGCAAATTTCAAAACGGAGTCATGACAGCTCCAAATAAAGGGTGTATAGTATGTGTAAAGCATGCCAATGGCCAAATATATGGCCATTGGCATGGAAAACAGTTGGCAAAAAAAATAACTTTTATTTATTTATTTATTTATAGCTGATTTTGGCTGTTTAAGTGTAGGGCAGCGGCGCGCAAAGGGGATCGGGCCGAAAATAAAAAAAACAAAAAACCCGAAATAGGCATTCTAACCAAAATCAATAATTTGCCATTATACACAATGGCAGGCAGAAGACAACATGGCCAGTGAATAGTGGTTGCTAAGGGGGAAGGGTCAGTGTGGGACCTGTAACTATGCATTAGCACGCAATCCTATGCAAATGAGGGGAATGATACTGAATCCCAGATTTTTACTCAATGCTAGCCAGCACCCAACCGTGTAAGTGCAGGAATAGCATTGGTCAAGTCTAAGAGTTAGTTAACATCATGGGGGGGGTGTCAGGCTTACTGTAAGCTTATTGGAGCACTGTGGCTCGGGTTTGCCTTTAGCTTAACAGAGCTAAGAAAGGGTGTGTGTCTAAGGCTGCCTAGCACTCTTTACATTGCCTAAATGGGTGTGCGCGCTGTGAACTGTAAACCAGGAAATAGCAACTCTGTGCACATTTGAGCACTGTGTTTGTGCGGCGCACCTCTGAGCTTAAACAGGAAGGCAATGGGAAGGGAAAACAGCAGTAGGAAGGTAATCAAGGAGAACTAGCATAGCTGACAGGGGAAATGTATCAGAATCAGCCAATTACACAGGCAGCTGCCCAGCCCAGAACACTACTATAAACTATGCAAACACCTTTCCCTCTGTTTTTTTCCACATACTCTACAGGGGAATGTTTAACAAACAAAAGCAACAAAATGATTGGGGCTGCAGCAGCTATCATGCATCAACATGTGGAAGAGGCTGAAGGTGGTGAAGATGAGAATGCTGTTGACCAACCCACAGTGAGGAGAGAAGAGTGTCCAGACCCAAAGTAACCTACCAGGGGCTACATGGGCTAGAGATAGTGGAGCACTATAGGGTGGACAGGGACCTCCTACAGCAAATTGTTGAGCTGTGCCGGCCATGCCTGACACACAGAACTAACAGAGGGGAACCTATCCCAGTGGATACCAAGATATGTGTAGGCCTAAGAATACTAGTCACAGATACCTTCCAAAGGCCAACTGGGGATATCATGGGGATCTCACAGGCATCAACATCCAGGGTACTCCATCAGTTCCTGGATGCCATGTTAGCACATGCCGGTGAGCACGTATATTTCCCCAACACCTGTGAAGTGTTGCCCAGCAATATGCGTCTCCTCCACCAAATAGCAGAATACCCTGAGGTAGTGGGTGCTATAGACTGCACGCACATATGCATCAAAGCACCACCCGGTGAGTAGGGTAGGGTCTACATCAATCACAAGGACTTCCCCTCCATCAACTGCCAGATCTTGTGTGATGCCCAGGTCATTAGAATAAATTTGTGTGCTAGCTGCCCTAGAAGCTATCATGACTCCCACATCTGGCATCTGATGCCGATGTTCCAGAGATTTGCCAATGGAGACATCCCTTACGGTCACCTAGTGGGGGATGTTGGTTATGCACTGAAGCCGTGGCTGATGAAACCCATCAGAAATGCACACACACCCAAAAAAGTACTCCATAATGAGGCACATGCACAGACCAGAATCATAATAGAGTATGTGTTTGGGATGCTCAAGTCACGATTCCAGTGCCTGGACACATCTGGTGGAGCCTTGCAGTACTCACCAGCTACCTGTACCCAAATTGTTATTGTATGTGCCATGCTGCACAGTATGATCCTGTGGAAACATCTGCAGCAGAAACAGCATGGGGCAGGGCCACACATTCCCCCCACCATTGCCAAGGCCTGCACAGGCACAGATTGACTCTGAGGAGGAACAACCTGAGCCTGCCCCAGTAGGCAGAAGGAGGCATGCTCAGTATGCCCAGGCTTTGGCAAAGATGCAACCCATAGCACATACACTGACACGGTAGGAACCCAGGGAACACCACCTCCCCCTGACTCACACATACAGTAAAAGGGATGCCAAACATGACACTACCTGTGCTTTACTATGTACATGGAGTGTACTATGTGCATCCAACATAGTCAGCCCTCCAGCACCATTCTCAGTACTGGCACAGCCACAAGTTAAGTCACTCTTCCTATCAATTGCTGAATGGAGTAGTATGTTCTACTAGTTGTATCTATGGTATGGATGTGAGCATGCAATGGAATTGGGTGGCTGAATGGAATGGCAGCAGATAGTGGACACCTATATGGGCAGCATGAAATCCATAATAAATACTGGTGTCAACAAAGTAGTCATTACTAGACAAGGGGACAAGTCCCACTTTAGTACATGTAGTTGCCCAAGTGTGTGTCTATAGGACACACACATGCATGTCAGTGAGGCTCACATACCCAACAACAGCCTCAGCCAGCAGGAAAGGTGTAGATGACCATAAAGAAAGGCTGTGCTAAGGCCTCCAATTAATGGCAATGGAGAACTGCCCCCCTCCAGACCTACACAGACAGACTACAACAGGTCAGGCAGTTGTATGTTAGTTCTGAAGGGTAAGAAGTTTGAAACTGAAATATGGGTCAATAAAACCTAGGATCTGTACTCTACTGATATGCCTCTAGTCTGCATGTTAGATCAGAATAAAAAAAAAATTAAATGGAAGCCAGTAGAGTATCTGAAATACCAGTACAGGCATAGCATGTAGAAATGCAGTAACACATATATGTGGGTTTAATAACAGTGGAGCCCAGATTACCTGAGCTGGCCCAAATTACAGGACAGGTTGTTGCATGAGTACAATATGCAGGGCTCTATGTGTTAGGTTGTTGTGTGTTATATACTGTGTGGAAGTGGTCAGCATATAGGCATGGAGAGTTGTGTCCCGGTGGCCTATGGCCAATACTGTCAATGACAGAGCCATGTTCTCACAACTGAGGTGCCAACCACAATGCATCCCAGCAAGACCCAATTCAGCAGTCATCCATACTCATTGTTCAGATGTCAATATCTGTCACCATCTGAAAGATGGACATGCCATGAATATGGGCCCAGACATACACACAGTACTCTGGTGGAAGTACCCTATACAGAGTACATAAAATGTAACTGTGAACTGCACACACCTTTGGAATTGTACATACAGGTTAGCAGCACATTAGTTGTCTGTGTAGTATGGAATACTGATGTAGTCTGGCCAATCCCTGGCAGACCACAAAAGGCACAGTTATGAAGTAATGAGAGACTGCCTATGTCTCCACACAAGGCAGCATAAGTGGAATGTGCCAGGTATATATCTGTGAGTCAGCTGCAAGAAGCTTCCATATTACACATGCACTCAGCTCACCACACCATCAGCCACAGGTTTATCACAGGTCAAATCCCTGCTGTTGGGAATGAGTACAGTATGACCCCCACTTCTGTATGGGAATACCCACAGAATGCAGCATGCCGAAGAGGTGTCCCATGCAGGTGTGGCCCTAGCTGTAAGCAGCAACCTACCTGCATCCAGAACAATGGATTAGTATGGACAGGAACTATTGCCATTAACACCTCACACACTTACCCTGTCACCCCAGGGGAATCCACTGGCTTGCAGCCTGGGACTGTAAGCGTGATTGAATGCATTGGCCTGCTACAGATGGCCTGCATCACTTCTAAATGCCCTATAGTCCTCTGTGAAAGGCCTGTGCCTCACCTATACTGCCAATGTATGTTATCTCAGGTGGTCCCAACTAACAACATAACACAGTCCACAGAAAACAAATGCAAGGCCATGTTGACATATCCCAGTAGCATGCTCACCATGTCCTACTGCATGAATTGTGCACTGACTCCTAAATACCACTGGGATAAAGGGGCATCTATAGGGATACGTCTCAGATATCACTCACATAATATTAGGAAGAGGATAGAATAACAGAGTGGAGGGGGTGTAGATGCATGGATGCCGTGGGATGTGTGAAGTCTGACACTCTGATGTGTGCCCATACTAACCATGCCTGCAAACCCGGTAATGGGTGGCTACAAACCTACTCATAAACCACAATGTGAAGGGGAACTGACCAGATATATGAGCCCTGCCTCTGGGTAACCTGAGTGAATCTGTACAGCTGAGAGGTATGGCCACAGCAGGATATGGCCATTCTGTTGTGCTCATAGATGCACAAGCAAGAGATCCTCAGCCACCACAGTAACATGGTGCTGGACCATTTACACAGACCCATCAGCAAGTTCTGCAGCTACCCCTCCAGAATGGTATGAGTGTGCAAGAATATGTAGGCTGCAGACCACAATACTGGACACAGCTTCAGTCATCTTGTATTTCCCAATAAATAACTGTGAGCAAATAACTATATCTGCCAGTAGTTGATGACATAATACATCACAGTGTAAAACAGTACATATGTCTGAATATCTCTGTTAACACCAACCGTGTAACTCAAGCAGTACAGATACAATAGTTACAGTATCCCACTATCTTTTGCCCATTGTGACTCCATATCGTCAACCTGTTTACAGATATCCTGCAGAAATAGGTTGCTATCTGTAGGTATAGAACACAAAATCCTGCACTGGAGTACAACCTACCTGGAATGGATTCACACACTCAGTACAGAAGGTCATACTAGGCATGCTCCAACACTTAGAGAAATGAAGCCCATGTCTGACAACAACAGTGGACTATACATATCTGTCAGTCGAAGATGTTTGTGCACACACAGCACACCATGTCTGACAACAACAGTGGACTATACATATCTGTCAGTCAAAGATGTTTGTGCACACACAGCACACTGTACACCATTCATACTTTGCACACACATTGGATAGGTATACTCACACATATCCAAGGCCAACACACTATGATAGGTCAAACATGCACACACAGATGTGGGGAAGAAAGAGTCAGACAGTGACAAAGAGATTGCCATTATGAGGCCTGTCCCACCCACTACACATCCAATTGGCCAATATCACATGATGTGCCGATGTCAATCACTGTACACATTTGGTAGCACTCAGCCCTATAGTGTCTGTGGTGCTTGTGATAACTGTGTATCATGATAGTACAAATCAGTATTCATCTAGCATTTGTATACACAGTCTTGTCAAATGTAAAGTTGTGTGTGACTGAGTGTTGTGTGTCTGTTTCCAGTGGATTAGTTTATGGCCCATTCACACACACTGCACTTGCCATTGCCCATGTTAGCACTCATGCTGATGTCAGTCACCTTGAAATAACCCTCTGACTGATTTTCAGTCCTATAAGCTCCGTGGTGCATGCGATAATGCGTAATACTATAGTGTAACATACTAGTTAGGTAGGAGTTCTAATTCTAGAAATGGCACCTGTGAAACTCTGTGGGTGTAGAGATTAATGATTTTGAGGCCATTCACAGTCACTACACCTCCCATTGCCCTACTTTAGCAAGCCTGCTGATGTCAGTCACCTTCAAATACTCCTTTGGATAAAGGCCAGCCCTATAAGCTCTGTGGTGTGTGCAATAACTGTGTAATACCCCTACGTCACAAGATGGGTTGCCAACTTGTTCATGGACATAATCCACATGGTGAGAGTTGCAGGATCTAGGTCTGACTCTAAACCAGTTACAAGTGTCATTCCCCAGGGCTAAGTCCTGGGACCCCTCCTGTTCGGCATATTCTTCTCATAAGTACAGGCAAACACAGGAGGACTATGGTTGACCAGATTCGCAGACAACTACAAACTAGGGGCTATAATTGACTCTCTGGCTGACACAGAAATCCCCCAGAAGGGTCTCACTGAGACAGATACCTGGTGTCAAAATCATGGCCTCAAGCTAAATGCCAAAAAGTGCATAGTCATCCCCTTTGGAAAAAACAAAGTACCCACAAACTACCACATAGGTGGTAGTCCCCTAAATACGGAAGACATAATAAGGGATCTGGGGACCCAAGTAGATAGTAATCTTACCTTTGATAATCACATTGCCAAAGTGGTTAGAAAATCCTTCTACATGGCCCACCTAATCACAAAAGGGTTCGCATCCAGATCAAAAGAGGTCATTGTGCCCCTCTACTCATCACTCATCAGACCCATCATAGAGTACAACACCCCATTTGGGATGTACCTTACAAGACACCTGCAACAGCTGGAAAGACCACAGATGTACCTCACCAAGAGGATCACTGGCCTCAAACAGATGGCCTATGCAGCTCGACTGAAGAAACTCCAGCTGTACTCGGTTGCATACTGCCTACTCAGAGGTGATCTCTGCCTGACATGCAAGGCCATGTCCAACCCAGAATTGATGCACATGCTCCACCTAAAGAAAACCTTATCCCCTCGAGCCACATGCTCTAGGGATCTAAATCTCACCACAACAATAAATAGGGCATGCTGGAGGGACAGATTCCTGTACCAGAGACTTCCCATGCTTTGGAACAAGATTCCAATATACATTAGGCAGAGCTCCTTGCTAACACTCTTCAAAAGAAACCTTGACGAGTGGATGGGAAACAGAATGTTTACCCCAGGGATCATTTCAGTGGCTCTGCTGGACAGATGCACTGGGAACTAATCTAAGGGGGTGGCGAAAGCCAACACATTCTGGCTAGGCTTGTAAATCCCTTCAGGTAGATAGCCTAGTACCTACCTATGAACCTATAATACTATAGTGTAACATACTACTTAGGTAGGAGTTCTGATCCCAGACATGGCAACTGTGAAACTGTGTGTGTGTGTGTGTGTGTGTGTGTGTGTGTGTGTGTGTGTGTGTGTGTGTGTGTGTGTGTGTGTGTGTGTGTGTGTGTGTGTGTGTGTGTGTGTGTGTGTGTGTGTGTGTAGAGATTAATGATTTTTGAGGCCATTCACAGTCACTACACCTCCAATTGCCCTACTTTAGCAAGCCTGCTGATGTCAGTCACCTTGGAATTCCCTCTTGGAGAAGGACCAGCTCTATAAGCTCTGTGGCATGTGATAACTGTGTAATGCTATAGTATAACATATTAGTTAGGTAGGCGTTCTAATCCCAGACATGTCAACTGTGAAACTCTGTGTGTGTATAGAGATTAATGATTTTGAGGCCATTCACAGTCACTACGCCTCCCATTGCCCTACTTTATCAACCTGCTGGTGTCAGTCACCTTGAAATACCCCTTTGGATAAGGGATAGCCATAAAAGCTCTATGGTGCATGCCATAAATGCGGAGGAATACAGTAGTAGTAACTTCAGAACTATGGGTTTGAATCTTTTCTGTGGCAAGTGTTTGTGTGTGTGTACATATGTATGTGTGTATAGCAAAGATTTTGGACCAATTTACACCCAGTACACATCTCTGAGCCTGACTTTAGCAGTCCTGCAGATATCATCCACTTTAAAAGTACCTGTTGCCAACCCTAAGCCATGTCAGGTCAGTGGTGCATTTGGTAAATGCATAACATAATGGTCCATAAATATTGTTAGATAGAGGCTTGAACCTCACTCCTGGCAAATGTAAATGTGTGTCTAGGGTAAAATTATTTTTGGGATCTCTCACTCACTACATCACCCAACGCCAGTATTTACAAGGGCTGGTGATGTTCCTCACCTTAGAATTACTTTTGGACAACATCCATTCTATAAGATATGTGGCGCATGCCATAAATGCAGTACACTGTAGTAGAAATACAAATCTAGGTAGGGGGTTGAATGTCAGTACTGGCAAGTGTGTGTTTGTGTGTGTCTGTCATTAGTATCCTTTGTGGAGGTTACTGTGATTGTGTAATAACAGTATGCATTGTGGGGCAGATTTTGCTAAATTATTATGTTGAGGACCTAGTATATGTCACAATTTCCACCTTACAAGGACAACAAATATCAAACACCAGAGAGGTTGGTGTAGACCATCCATAGCCCTACATGTGACATTATGGACTGATGAACAGTATAGGCAACCCTTGTATTACTCAGAGAACACTCTCCACCCATGTCTCATACACAAACACAATTGGCTAAGCAACAACCACTATATTGGTAGTTCCCTGCATATTGCCTCACAGATATTAACAACAGTGTGATTGCAGTGGACTACATGCCTGTTGACCACAACAATGCCACTGACATCAGAAAGTACTGTGATGTGTTACATCTCCTGACTGAGTGTGCATTATCCAGCAAGTAAAAGGACATGGCACCCTGTTCCATCCCTAAGGTAGGCAAATAAGTGCTTAGAGTGGTCCTTTTGCCATGTTCTCCACTGGACGCCTGCAACAACTGTAGATTCTGCAAATGTAACCCACAAAGGGAATACCATGCCTTATACACATGCCCTGCATGGACAGACGCCACTAACTCCACTAAATACCTGTATCATGCTGTCATTGTAGGTGCAAGCATGACCTCAGTTCCATAGCCAGGTTTCACCAAATGAGGTCAGGAATGTTACATCAGAAGAGAACAATCTGTCTACACAACATGCCTCAGAGACCTCAAGTACACTTCCACACATCACAGAACATGCGTGTGGGACATGTACACAACTCAGACACTGTCCATGTTAAGGAATATAGGTCACACACAGGGGAAGAAGTGCACATCACTGGCCACCCACAATAATAATCCAGATGAATGGATAGTGAATACAATACCCACCTATGGGGACCACGCCAGGGACTATGCCCCTGAGCCAAACTGAAGACCATTGTCATGTGAACTGTTGCCAAGGTATTCCATTTGCCTAGCCTTGTACAGCCTTCAGGCCCATTCACCTACTACACACCTGTGAAGCAATGAACCTATGCATCTCAGTACTGGCAAGTGTGTGTGTGTGTGTGTGTGTGTGTGTGTGTGTGTGTGTGTGTGTGTGTGTGTGTGTGTGTGTGTGCGTGTGTGTGTGTGTGTGTGTGTGTGTGTGTGTGTGTGTGTGTGTGTGCGGATTAATGATTTTGAAGCCATTCACAATCACTACACCTCCCATTGCCCCACTTTAACATGCCTGCTGATGTCATTCACTTTGAAATAACCCTTTGGCTATGTATCAATCATATAAATCAATATACATGTATATATATATATATATATATATATATATATATATATATATATATATATATATATATATATATATATATATATATATATATATATATATATATATATATATATATATATATATATATATATATATATATATATATTATATATATATATATATATATATATATATATATATATATATATATATATATATATATATATATATATATATATATATATATATATATATATATATATATATATATATATGTGTGTGCAAACAGGAGTGTTGTATATACCTTCCCAGATGTATCCTACCATATTTTCTATGTGTATATTTAGATATAACAACATACTGATTCAACACTATTTTCACTAACAAGTGCTATACAATTGTAGAAGTCAAAGCAGTTGTTCACTACTATTCAGTTTGTGTACTGACAGATATATTGGAAAACACAACAAACATCTTCACAGTAGTGATAGTTTAGTGGTTAACTGCTGTGACTATAGTGTACGGGGTCCTGGGTTCAAGGGCTGTTTATTTGTTGATAGGCAGAACAAGGACTGTTGGATACAGAGTGGTTAAGGCAGTTTTGAGCAGCTTTAATTGGGTTTGTGCGAGTTTGCGTGATGGTAAGCAGTGCTAACATACGGTAAAACAAAAAGGTGCTTACACCGTGTAGGTTTTGCTTAACACTGCGCAACTCTGCTTAGTATTTACATTTAAGCAATGCTTAATCCTGCTAAACATAGCTTAGCCTTGGTAATCAGTGATCACATTCCAGACTGAGAAAATAGCAGAGTAATGACATCTTTAATAAGTGCATTTAATTCCATGTACATAACATGGTTCTATGTGCTGTCATTACAGTAGCAAGGGGTGTGAGTATAGTGTAAGGAACACCTGAGTATATACCACATATTTTCTCTTTGTATGTGTTTCATACATGGGTAGTATCCCAGGTTATATGCAGTCACACTTGCATGTATTGTATCATTACATTATTACTGTTAGTGCTTTCCCAAGAAAGAGTAGATTGCAGATTGTAGTACTGGAACCATACACCTCTGCATGCAAAGCTGGACTCTGAGTACTGTTTATGGTCTTCTTGGTGTGTGAGCTGTGTGTTATTAAGTATTTGCTACTGGATATTGATGTGATATGTGTATATTAACTGTAGACTACTATGTGTATATGACATGCCATTGAGGGCTGCTGTCATGTAGTAATGGCATACCTATCAGGGTCAGCTGTCTATCTGTCAAAACATTCATCCTAATCCATAATCTGCTGCCTAGCTGATTTATTTCTGTCCTCTGTACAGATGACCAGATGTCAGGTATCCATCTTGGCTGCTTACAGGCAATCAATGCTTCAGTAACACTGACATGTCTGCACAGCTGTGTTATGAATGCCGCAGCTAGGAAACCCCACCCTGTATGCACCACATGCCAGAGATACCTCAACTAGACTACCACAGTCAACAGAGCATGCTTGGGTATAGGTCACCAACCCAGACATTGGCTATATTATGCAACACCCACACCAGAACATTTATGTTTACCAACTCCAGGATTGCACTACATTGAAGAAGAGGATATATACCCTGCCAGTGCCATTGTCAGTGACATTAAATTAGCAGACTGATTTTTTACTGGTGTGATGCTTTGCCTATTTTGTCTTGGTGGAATTACATAAGCTAAAATGGGTTCACTGCAAAATTAAGTACATCCATGTGTACAGTATTCTCTGTGTATTTCATAAACACCAAAGCCTCTGTGTGTGTGTGTGTGTGTGTGTGTGTGTGTGTGTGTGTGTGTGTGTGTGTGTGTGTGTGTGTGTGTGTGTGTGTGTGTGTGTGTGTGTGTGTGTGTGTGTGTGTGTGTGTGTGTGTGTGCGTGTTTGTTTGTGTGTGTGTGTGTTATACATAAACATGTGGCGTGTGCCACCCAGTACACTTACCATTGTCCACTGAAGAAGGGCTGCTGACATCAGCCTCCATACACTCACCTGTATACACCCCTTAGACCTATCAGCCATGGGGCACATGCAGAAACTGTTATACAGACCTGTTACTTGTGTTCAGCTGTACCCAGGATCTGACACAATCAATGTGTCACCACAGTGCCATACCCCTTGTAGGAAACAACAGCAGACCAACATCCTGCTGACACATAGACACCTACAACACAAACTGAATACATTATGGAGACCACAATCAGTTAGTGTTAGTAACAGCTATACTGCATCATGGCTGTACAGCTACACATCCTGACATGTAAGCATTAAACTTTCCCACTGAAAACATGTTACACAGCATTACATTGCTACACCTTAGCATATTCACCCTGTGCATCATATTAGCCTGTCCCTGCAATGATGGTATGGATGACAGGGTTGTGGCTCATGTATCATCATATGCAGAGGGTGTGTTGTGAGTTTGCCAGAGATCTAGGCTGGACCGTTTGGTTGACATCATGTGTGTGTGTTAGGGGGGTTCGTTATCAATTGGGCTGTGTAAATGTTGTGTGTGTGTAGGTATGGAGGTGCCCTAGTTGTATTGTCGATATGTGTTTGTGTGTGTGTGTGTGTGTGTGTGTGTGTGTGTGTGTGTGTGTGTGTGTGTGTGTGTGTGTGCATGTATGCACATAGTTCTGCCATGTGGCTGCCCTATACAGGGGGTTGATGGACAGTTGCAGAATGTACATGACAGGATGTGCAGTTCACTATCTCTGGCCATGGACATGAGAACTGTGCCTGCCAGGGGTTCCATGAGCATTACCAGGTACAAGCCCAGATATGGTACTCTCCCCTGATGATGACTTATGTCCGCTAGATCCAGGTCCCTGTTGGGACTGCCCAGGACCATGCGCATGTAGCCTGCTGTATTGTGGTGTGGACAGCACTCCCCCTGCAGTGCTGGTGCTGGTACTGCCACTACAGGAGCAGCTGTGACTTGTTGCATGTCCATGTAGACCTCCACCTGTTGGTGTTGCTGACCTACATCCATGTGGCTGTCATCCTACTCCCACCATATTATCTAACACAGACATTGCACA
The DNA here is from genome assembly GCF_019279795.1 of Protopterus annectens. Classification (NCBI taxonomy): domain Eukaryota; kingdom Metazoa; phylum Chordata; order Ceratodontiformes; family Protopteridae; genus Protopterus; species Protopterus annectens. Next base: position 1,000,426,196 of record NC_056730.1, on the reverse strand, counting down.
GTCGAGGATTTCAACCATCTCACCTGACCGTCTTTCCAGAACCTCTGCAAAAGTAACAGTGGGCACCTACAAGATCAAGGATGTTGTCAAGTACATTAGAATGAGTAGCCCTCTGGAGCCTCTGACTTTGGTATAACCTTCCATAGATGCCTGTGCCTCCATGATGTCCCAAAACATGTGTCTGGTGACACCTGCTGTGGTACTTCTGCCAGTGGCATGATAGCCAGCAGCCCTCCTATGAGCATCCCTGTACATCTGCCTGTGTGATACCTCGCTGGTCATCTGGCTATGGCTGCTGTGTACAGACACACTTGCCATAGTCACCACACTGCCCTGTCCCATGCCACCACCTGCCAACTGTCCTTCATCTATGGCCACTTGTGATGGGGGTAAGTATAGGCATTGTGACTGTGTGCGGGGATGAGGTGGATAACAGTGGGATGTCAACCAATGGCACAGATTCAGCCCCTGACAACCCCCGCCTGTGCCTCACCATACCTATCATCAATATCAGAGGCTGTATGGACACTAACATCAGTTTGCCTGCAGGAGGGACCCTGACCCACCTCACCATCTGTGAGGGGAAAACAAAAAATGTAATTTAAGACCTGTACATCATTGCTTACCTCTAAACTCACTGTCAAACACACACACACACACACACACACACACACACACACACACACACACACACACACACACACACACACACACACAAACTTACAGGTGAGGTGGCACAAAGATATTACACAGACCTCTCATTACACAACTGTCAACATGCATGACATATGGCATGCAGTGCAGCTATACTCAATCCCTGTTACCAACATTATACATCTCTGTGATGCATGAGTTATGTTAGTAGGTGATGGCCCTTCCCCTGGAACACACTGCACCCATGTACACAGTATTGCTGTGCACCTGTTCAGCACCCTGACATGTACTGTGCACCATACCTCATGAGTGTACACACCATTGCTGAATGTGTATATGTATGGCAGTTATGTTTGCTCTGTTGCTCATAGCCCCTATGTGTTTGTCTGACACATACCTGGGATGATACAAGGACAGATGTCAATAGTGAATGCCTGACCTCTGATTTGCAGATCTCATCAGCAGTAGTGCATGTATGAGCAATAAAATCCAATTACACTGACAACCTTCAAAGCTTACTGTGGCTATGAGGAGTGTACACACCCTTATTGACATACCACCCTCTCCATGATATGCAATGGGGCCACAATACTGCATATGTTAACATTACACACACCTGATATGTGACATATGATGTGTGCAATCAAATGCAGTATCAAACAAATGTGTTAGTTGTGCAGATGCTGATTGAGATGCATACAATATGTGGGTTGCATATGTGTGTGCACCCTTAACATGATGGTTTGTTGCAGCACCTGTTATGTGAATTACAGAAGTTACTATTCCTGGAAGGGGTAAACTAGCATGACCCATCTTCATTTGACATTATTTCGTCATTCCGCCCTACAAATTTCCCCCAACTCTGCCAGACTGCAAGGTCAGCTCATGTGCACAGCCCTTGGAGGTCACACAATGCCTTCACTATTGCTATGGAGTCAGTGTTATGTCTGGCACAATTCATGACCTTGACTGTGTTCAGATACAGTAATTCTTAGCAAGCTTTGGATCTATGCTTCAGTTCACTGTTGTGTTTCAGAATGACACCCCTCCCCATCTTCACCCTTTTTGCAAATGCTTGACAACTATGGGTCACACGTAAGTGTCATGTTGCAGTGTCCCAAACTCAGAACACCATGTCTACTGGCCTAGTTCCTGCTAATGAACAGCAAACTTAAAGGTGTACACTGGCACCAGCAAGGTAGAGATGGAGTTGGTGAGCCTGAGGTGGAGTGAGCTGTTGCTTGTGCAGCACATGTATCTTTATTATTACTGTCTGTAGGTTTCAGCCTTGGTCTTCGTACACCATTACACATTGCAACACATGCCTTTGGGAGACTTGATTTTATGCATATGCTACCCATAGAGAGCCCTGAATGATGTTTCCTGTGGAGCAACTCTTCCATCTGATTACCCTAACTCATAGGCCACACTTATGCAGAGTTCAGGCAATTGTAAACACAGGTACTGCACAGGCAGTACTTGCTAGACATTGCTGCAAGTCCCTCAGTGTTTTTGGCATTTTACTGGGCAGCCTCCATGACTAGTTTGCAACATGTTTTGTCATCTGTCTTGGATGGGCATCTGTTTATTTTCTACATTAATGTTGTTGCATACTTCATAGTCACATATATGACTGTCTGCATCGTTTGCCATGGTATATGCAATGGTGTTTGCCATGGTATATGCAATGGTGAAGTAAGGCTACATCTCCCACTCCTGAGTGCTACCTTTTGGATATGAGATCCATTCCATGGGTTGTAAGATGTGTGCAAGCCACAGCTGCCTTTGTTGCAGGTGAGTGGGCAAATGTTGTCTGCACTCTTGTGGGAGGAGAGGCTGGACTCTGCCCTTCTAAGCTGGGAATTTCTGGTTAAAGGCTTATAGTGCCTGCATATTTGAACTGCTTCTTACTTAAATTGGTACACCTTGTTTGCTGCAGCATAGACTAGATCCAGGCATGCTGAATCTAGCTTTGTTTGTATAACTTGAGCACTAATCCAGGCATTCTTTAAAGTATTCAATTGTATTTATTACTGTTTGGTAGTAACTTGATTAAAGTGTAGCTATAATTTTAAGTCTTTTGGATTAAGCACTTGGGCTTCAGACCAGTTGTTTTACATTATGAAGGTTTGTGGCCTGCACTGTGGTGGCAGGACAGGTAGCTTACATCCTTCTAAGTTGTGAACTGCTGATTGAGGGCTCAGTGTCTGTTATTCTAAAAGTGTATTAGTTCTGGTTTAAGCTCTTGGGCTTCAGGCCAGTTATTTTACATTAAGAAGGTTCGTGGTCTGCACTCTTGTGGGAGGAGAGGCTGGACTCTGCCCTTCTGAGCTGGGAATTTCTGGTTAAAGGCTTATAGTGCCTGCATATTTGAATTGTTTCTTACTGAAATTGGTACACCTTGTTTTCTGTAGCATAGACTAGATCCAGGCCTGCTGAATCTAGCTTTATTTGTATGCTTGTTGTTTGTTTGCTTGTTATTTCCCTGAAACGCTAATTCCACCTAAAACGTGGCTTTTCAGCGCTTCTTTGGATCCCTAGTGATATCTGCATTGCTTACTGTACTTATTTCCTTGTTTCACTTGAAAGAAAGTTACTGTTTGTCATTTTTGCATTTAAGTTACCTGTAAAACATTGCATTTAAGTTACCTGCACTTGCTCACTAAAGAAATTATATAAGTCAGCACTAAAATATTAAAAGCACTACACCCTCACAAACTCCCCTTGAGCACCTCGTTCCCCATTGGCCCTTTTTTTTCAATTATAAAGGAATTCCCAATACTATTCTAGCATGTCCAAAGGTCAGTTGTCAATCTCCTCTCCAGTCCAGCTGGTGAATCTGGGAATCTTGAGGCAATGTTACAACTGCCTCATGTACACAGACAACCCTCTCCTCCTCCCAACAAATTCTAACACATGTGAGAGATGCAACCATATAGCCATACTGGAGGCTAAGCTCTCTCAACTCAGTACTGGCAAAACCAGTCAGGAGGAGAAGGAAACCACACTCACTACAATTCCAGTCTCACATAGACCTACCATGACAGCAATCCAAACACATAAACACACAAAAACATACTTGGAGGCTCTAAATACAAATCTGCCTAAGCAGCAGAGACCTCCAAAGCAGACACCCAAGCAACGGCTACCCCAAAACAAAACACGTGCAACACATAGCTCACAAAGCCAGTGTGCTGTACAGTCACAGCCCTTAAGGCTAAACAACACACCTGATACACTTGTAATAGGTGACTCTATCATCAGGTACACTGACATCCCGCTCACCAGGCTGAACAAGGAGAAGGTCACGGTGAGCTACCTGTCAGGCGCTAGGATCCACCATATAACACATGCACTCAGGTCACTCAAAGGCAAGTACAAATATGACTCAGTCATTGTCCATGCTGGTGTGAATGACCTGAGACGTACCTCCCTGTTCTACATGAAAAGAGACATAGAGGAGATTTCTGAGCATGTAGCCCAGGCCGGTATGACCCTGACCTTGAATAGCATCTTACCCTCACCAAGAATGATGCCACAATATGAAGACAAGATGATCAATTTCAACAATTGGCTTAAGTATTGGTGTCATTCAAAGGGGATCCAATGCCTGTCAGCCTGGGATGACATGCTCGACAAGCCAGGATGCTTTGCTAGGGACGGCTTGCACCTGTCACCCCTGGGCTTTCGGATATTGGCAAAGGCTCTTGTACCCCCATAGTGCCTTTTTTAGGCAAGGCTCAAAAGACAAACCCACCTCCATAGGTATCACAAGGGATAAGAAACTAAAAGTAATGCTACTCAACGACAGAAGTCTAAACCTCAAGATACATGCACTCAAAACTCTCCTTAGCATGGAGAACATTGATATCTGTGCAGTAGCGGAAACCTGGTTCAAGGCTCCCAAGAGCACCACAGCACTACCAGATTATACCTCATACCATGCTTTTTGGCCCCAAAACATGGACCGCACCACAAAAGGAGGGGGAGTATCAACATTCGTTAAAGCTACCCACACCTCCAAGTTGGTGGCACAGCACGAAGCATCAGAGACTATCCATGTGCAACTAACAGTGAGTAAAACTGTCTTCCCGTTTATAGCCAGCTACAGACCACCCTCCCAAACCCAATAACCCCACTCGGCCTTCCTGAGAACACTGGAATATATGAAGGTCTCTCCAAACACCATTATATTGGGCGACTTCAGCTACCCAAACATAGACTGGGAGCATTACTCTAGCTCCAACACCCTAGCCCAAAGGTTCCTAGAATTTATAAACTCAAATGCTATGGAACAACTTGTTACCACTACCACAAGAGGGGAAAACATACTGGACCTGATCATCACCAACATGGGGACTCTATGCTCCAGACCAGAAGTGTATCCCTCACTGGTAAGATCAGACCATAAACTAATCCCACTGGATATTCACATCCTGATTCCACCCCCTGCCCTGAAAACCACAGTGAAAAATATCTCTAAAGCAAATTTCACACTTCTCAAAACTGAGGTGGAATCCTTCAAACCCCCGGGCCTGTGGAAAATACGGCCCAGACCGCAGAATCCTTTATAAACGCATTCTATGAACACCTTCAGGAATGCATGGATCATGCAATCCCAAATAAAACCAAGACCCAATCCTCCAAAGGCAGACATCCTGTCTGGTGGACCCCAGCCATAAACAAACTATACAATAGAAGGAGGAAGCTACTACATGAGCAAAATCCCAAAAAGGGAAGGCATCTCTGATCAGTATTAGCAAAAAACTATGGGCACTCATAAAATTGTCTAAGGCCAGCTTCGAGAGAAAAATTGCACAGGACACTAAGGATAATCACAAGGCTTTCTTTAGTTATGTTAGGAACCTGGATGGGAATTCCCAGATATGCCCAGAATTAGTCCAAAATGACAAAAAATACACCAAACCCACAGACATTGCCAACATCCTAGCTGACAGGTTCAGCGCAAACTCCCCCCCCCTCCTCACTAAAAGGGAAAATATCTATCTCAGCAGAGTGCTGCCCCCCCTGACATCTCAGATGCTCAGGTAAGAGCTGCCCTCTTCAAAGCAAAAAACACAGCATCAATGGGACGAGACGGTGTCCCGGGCTGCGTCCTACATGAACTCCAAGAAGAGCTAAACCCAAACATAAAACTACTGTTCAATCTCAGCATTTCTACAGGACATATGCATACTAAATCTAGAGCAATTTATAATAGTTTTTCAATCTTACTCACAAACACTGGCTAATCTACAATGTATGTACTGTACCTGTGTACTATGTATGTATTCTACCTACATTCCAAAGTTCAGCTGTACACCACAAATCTATTACTTACCTTTATTTTTAAAATTAATATCTTTTTTGATTGTTCTCTCCACTGTAACTGTTTGTGCCGCATGCCACTGTAAAAACATGTCTCTTGTAATTTGTGTTTATACTGATTATGTCTAAATAACTAAATGTGTCTGTAATTTTTCTTTGTTGAGCTTTTCTCCCCAGGCCTCTGCTGAAAAAGGGCCTTTTCGGCTCAGTCAGACACCCCCGGTTAACAAATGTAAAATAAATAAATAAAATAATAAATATGTACCCAAAGAGTGGCGTACAGTAACAGTGGTCCCTCTCCACAAAGGTGGTGCCTCAACAGATTCTGGAAACTATCGCCCCATAAGCCTGACTAGCTCAGTCTGCAAAGCTATGGAAAGGATCATCATGGACCTCATAAATAAAAATATTGGGGACCTACAGACACTGGATCCTATCGAGTTCGGCTTTGTTAAGGGCAGATCCTGCCTCTTAAACCTGGTTGATTTCTTTTGAAACAGTCACCAAGGCCATTGACGAGGGGAAGGTGGTCCACACAGCCTACCTGGACCTCGCAAAAGCCTTCGATATAATACCCCACTCGGGCATTATAGTTAAGCTCACCAGCTTAAATATAAACCCCTATGTCACTAGATGGGTTGCAAACTGGCTCAAGGACAGAACCCGCATGGTTAGAATTGCTGGAGTCATGTCAGACTCCAAACCAGTTACAAGTGGCATCCCACAAGGCTCAGTCCTGGGACCTCTCTTGTTCGGTATATATTTCTCGAAGGTACGGGCCAACACGGAAGGACTGTGGCTGACCAAGTTCACAGATAACTGCAAACTGGGCACCATAATCGACTCTCCAGCTGACACAAACATCCTCCAAAAAGGGCCTCATAGAAACAGACAACTGGTGCCAGAACCATGGCCTCAAGCTAAATGCCAAAAAGTGTATAGTCATCCCCTTGGCAAAAACAAAGTGCCCACAAATTACCACATTGGTGGTAATCCATTAAGTACAGAAGAAGTAAGTAGGGACCTGGGGACCCAAGTTGATAGCAATCTCTCATTTGACAACCACGTGGCCAAAGTGGTTAGAAAAACATTTTATATAGCCCACCTAATCATGAAGGTATTCACATCTAAATCAGAGGAGGTCATCATGCCTCTTTACTCATCCCTCATCAGGCCCATAATTGAGTACAATGCCCCTTTTGGGATGTACCTTACCAGACACCTGCAGCAACTGGAAAGACCCCAAAAGTACCTCACCAAGAGGATCAAAGGGCTCAAACAGATGCCATATGCTGTCCGGTTAAAGAAACTCCAGCTCTACTCAGTGGCATACCACCTGCTCAGAGGCGATCTGTGCCTGATGTATAAAGCCATGTCCAACCCAGAATTAATGGACATGCTGCACCTCACAAAATCCAAATCCCATCGTGCTACAAGCTCGAGAGACTTGAACCTCAGCACTGAAATAAATAGGACATGCTGGAGGGACAGATTCATAACCCAGAGGCTCCCTTCACTCTGGAATAAAATCCCAGTCCAGGTTAGGCAGTCCCTCATTGACTCTCTTGAAGAGGAATCTTGATGAGTGGATTGGAGATCATATATTTACCCTGGGTATCACTTCTGTGTCACTGTTAGACAGAGGCACAGTATACTAACCTCAAAAAAGGGCATAGCAAAATTAATTTAAAATGGTTGGTGAAAGCCAAACACACTCTGGCTAGGCTTATAAATGCCCTAGGGCCGATAGCCTAGTTTGAACCTATGAACCTATGAACCTATGTTCATGGACATACTTCTTGGATAGCAGATCATTACTTGGTGTGACATTGAGGACCTGTACTTGATGGAAGGTGTGTACTCAAGAAGAGTGAATGCTGTCAGTACCTCAAAAGCTGCTTCCACAATATGTTATTTGGAGTGTGTGCGCACATATGCTTCCAGTGTTTATTAAGGTATGTATTCACCATATTTGTTGTCCTAACATAGGATTCCATATTACACATTCATTGCTCATGTTAGGATCACATTACAGGTTGTAAAAGTTGTGGAATGTGGTATTGTGATATGTCGTTGTGTAGATCTGTAACAGTTTCCTTTGTAATAGTGGTATATACACTGCTGTAGCCACTGTATAAGGGTAATGTTTCAGACATGTCCCTACTATAGGCCATTTGTCCCACCATTATGTTCATCTCTGTCCACACATCTTACACTGACTGGTTGTTAGTTATACTGCAGGACTCTTACATACCCATCATATATGCCACCATGGTGACCACTGTGATGCAGTACAGTTAAAAGCAACAATAAGTGAACATGTACAGCATGTATTATGGGTAGGTGTGTTAAATGTGTGCATGGAAAATACCATGGCCATAACATGACTTGTGTATTGGCAAACCTGAAAAAAAAACTCCATACTCACCAACTGCAGGCTGCTGCCCCAGAGGTATAACAGGGGGACCTACATAGTTGTGTGAGAGATGTAATGTCAGTAGCCACACCTGTGGCATTGGTATAGAGTTGGAGCAGTATTTCAGTACATCAGCACTACAAACTGACAATACTAGAGATTATGCACATCTGTTTATTACTACACTGCATCAACAGACTATGTTATCTGGCATATGCATAAAGATGCTTTACAGATAAAGATGGATAAGCAGCAGTGGTCTACTAATGTGCCCTGGGGCCTTACCTGCATGCTCCATATCCATTGTGTGGGTAGCACCCACCTGCACAATGCTATCATCAGGTTCTTGGCTTGGCTGGTGGGAGGGTGCCCCAAAGCTGGTGAGGAGCTCCTCAGCATGTGTCAGTGGGGGATGGATGTCATAACCCCCACCTGTGGCTAGCGGGCCCCTCCTAACTGCAGCAGCATTCTAACTGGTGTGGCAGATGAGATCATTGCAACAATGTTGCACCTGCTCATAACTGCGGTTATGCAGGCTGACATCTTTAACCCTGTGGACAAGCTCATTCCACAGGGCAGTCCTGTCATGCAGATCATGGGCTGTACACCCAAAGAGGGTTCTGTGGTGATGCACAAGGTAGTTGATTATTATTTTATTTTCCTGTGGAGTATAAGCAGGGAAACATTCCCATGACATGGTACGTGGAAGACATATACATGAAAAAAAGGTCTGAGGACCTAATACTGCAAAGATATAATAGTTGTTAATTGACATCTCTATCTCCCTCCACCATATCTGCAATAATAATCTGAACACACAAATCAATGGGTATGTTTACACTAAACCTACTGTTGGGACATGTATCCTATTGTGCAACAAATATTGAAATGTGTTTCTATTCATGTTTTGTGTCGAAAGACTGTCATTGGTGGCCTGTTGCTAACAATGTAACCTGCATGCCATTGTAATGACCACTGTGGTTCCATATATGCATCTGTTCTGTTTGCTATGCAACTGTTCCAAATCTGGTGTTTTGGGTTAATAGGAATATCTATTCATGATGTTATAACTAATCCTGGATTGAGTTGACTATTACTACCCACATATGTTATAAAACTGCAACACAATAGCATGTTTGAGAAGGCTGTTCCCAGCAGAACCACCTCTCCCACCTCATCTGGCTGTGGCGCCAGGCCACAGCACATCTGTGACCCAACCAGGGACCTCCTCATCTGCTGGTCCTGCAATACCTTCAGGTGGAACCACCTCAGGGAATAATGCTCATCCTCCCCTGGGAGCGCCTATAGACAGGATCCTGTCACCTGAAGTCAGGTACGGGGTGTGGTGCATAGGGAGCTCTGCAGAGAATTGTGGGATATGGTACACCACCTTGAGGCCCTTGTGACACAATTAGAGGGTCTGCCTGGCCCTCATGCTCAGTCCCCAGCACAGCCACCTTCAGGGCCATGAAGGACCAGTGGTGACTGCCCATGGGTGGGGACCTCAGTCCCACTATTTCTAATTGGGTCTCATGGACTTCCAATTTCCAAATGCCCTTTTCCATCCAAGGTGTTTACCTACCACATGTGTCATATACCATCCCTGTATGCTGTCTTT
>NC_056730.1:1000368680-1000413680 GCF_019279795.1 Protopterus annectens | reverse complement strand
CTTAGGGGTTGAGTACAGAGTGAAATTGGAGGCTGCTGAACTACATCTGTAATTAAGTGTTGATTGGTTCTTACCTTCAAGACAAGTGTTTCTTTTTACTGTTGTACTACTTGAAGACCTTAACCTGGACAGCAAAGTATGTTATGTTTGTTAGATTACTGTATCAAATGTTTTGTTTGAGAGTTGCTATAATCAGTTATTATGTATTTCAAACACCTAACTGCTATAAGAAATGGCATAAACAACTGAAATAGTAGACAAATAAACATTTTTATGTATGCAGACTTGTGTGTGGTGTCATGTCCTTTGCATTGCGTGTAGGTATATGTTTCATGCAATCATTCTCATTTGTGGGAAATAATAAAACACTGGTCGTTTTAAATGGTGTCAACTGTAGAAATAATGACTGTTTGATATGCTGTGCACCCTCTATATATATTCTTCTTATACATATCTATAAGTAGTAATATATTTATATGTATGTGTATAGACATATATATATATATATATATATATATATATATATATATATATATATATATATATATATATGTTTATATGTGTGTGTATATGTATCATGTATCATTGGAATGTTTACTGTTTCCACATTATACATTTTCTATGGTAGACTGAATGTTCTGCATGGCATGTTAGAGAAATCATCCTGACAGTTTACAGATGAGATAGCTTACTGTTAACTTGTTGTGTTTGTGTTGTGCAGGGTCCTGGGTTCAAGACTTGCAAGTGCTAGTTATTGTGTTGCAAGGCAGATCTGTTTAGCTTTCGAGGAAGGGTTAATGGGGATAATTACAAGAGATCCCTATTTTGGGCCCCTTAACCCCATTAACAGTACCTTTGGTCAGATGTTTTGCATTGAGAGGTTCAGAGTATGGATTCAATGTGTGAATGCAATACACACACATATATGTGTATATATATATATATATATATATATATATATATATATATATATATATATATATATATATATATATATATAGACATATATATATACATGTATGTCTATATATATATATATATATATATATATATATATATATATATATATATATACATATACATATACATCAACATACCCGCTGTAGTGGTGCTGCGGTAGCGTTGTCGCCTCACAGCAAGACATTGTCCCGTTTGATTCTCAGCTAGAGCGTCTTCTGTGTGGAGACATGCATGAATGAGCGTGAAGGTTGTGCATCAGGGCTGGTAACTCGGCACGTAAAAATCCACTACCAAACATTAGCGGACCGGAGTTCTGCTGTGGCGTCCCCTAACTGGGATAAGCCGAAAGGCACAACAACATATATATCAACATATATAAATACATTTTCCCTACTGTTGAATGACTGTGCTGCCTGATATGTTTGAGAAAACATTGCATTTATGTACAGCTCAAATGGCTTCATGATAAATCACTGTTGCTATGGTGTGCAGGGTCCTGGGTTTGAGACTTGCAATGGCTGATCATTTTGTTGCTGGGCAAAACAAGGGCTGTTGAATACAGAGTGATTAAGGCACTTTTAAGCAGTTGTAAGAGGGTTTGCACAGGTTTGCGTGACATTACGCAATGGTAACTTCCGGTTAAATATGCTTACAGACAGCCTGACAGTTCTTAATTTGTGTAGCCATTACTTGCCACTGCACAAACAGGCTTAAACCCACTTACTGCTGCTTAAAAGTGCTTACTCCCTTTTACCCAGCACTAATTTCTTTAAACAAAAAAGAAAAAAGGTGCGATAGGAAAGTGGTGAAAAAGGGAGCATGCAGAGGAAAAACAATAGGGAAAGTAGCTAGGGATGTGCAGCACAGGTGTAATGAAGGTCCATAGCTGTCCATTTCATCTACATCAACAGCTGTGCATATGTACTGAATTTGGAGAATGATTTGGACACTCAAACCTCTGACAGAGGGGTGAGGACAACAATAATGTGTTGTGAAGCCAATTAGACCAGATTACATATGCCCAGTAGACACATGTGTGAAATGGACAGCTATGTGTGGGGTGAATTTTTTTGGGGGGGAACAGAGTGCCCTTTTTTAAGGTAAGAGTGGGATGCTGGGAAAGGATAGTAGGTATATTTGGGGAGGTAGGTTGGGTAGGAAGAAAACCAAGACAAACAAGACAGACAATACAGCATACAGGGGCAGTATATGATACATGTGGGGGTAAACAACTTGGATGGGGAGGGGTGTTTGGAAATCAGAAGCCCATGAGCCCCAAAATGGTAACAGTGGGACTGAGGTCCCCACCAATGGGCAGTCACCACTGCACCTTCACTGCCCCAAAGGTGGCTGTGCTGGGGACTGCGCAGGAGTGGCTGGATGATTCTCGAAATGTGCCACGCGGCCCTCAAGCTGGCATAGCAGATCTCCAAACTCTCTTCGGAGCTTGCTGAGCATGAATCCCTGGACCTGATTCAGGTGACAGGATCCTGTCCATGCCCACTCCTAGCGGACAAGTAGATCCCATGGTTTGTCCCTGGTGTGGTGGAGCCCAGTGTCATGGCCAGATGAGGTGGTAGAGGTGGGTCCGCTCGGACTTCCCTTCACATACGTGCTATGGTATTGCAGTTTTAAAACATATGTGGGTTAGTAATGGTCAACACAATCCAGAATTAGTTATAGCAGCATGCATAGATATTCCCATTAACCCAAAACACCAGATTTGGAACAGTTGCATAGCAAACAGAACTCATGCATATATGGAACCACAGTGGCCATTACAATGGCATGCAAGTTACATTGATAGCAACAGGCCACCAATGATAGTATTTCATCATGGAACATTAATAGAAACACATTTCAGTATTTATTGAACAATAAGACATATGTCCCAACAGTAGGTTTGTTGTAAACGTACCCATTGATTTGTTTATTTAGATTATTGTTGCAGATATGGTGGGGGAGGGGAGATGTCAATTAACAACTTATATATCCTTGTAGTACTCATAACTTTAATGATCATTGCTCTAATCGTTAAGGTACAGGTATTATTACAATACCCTCTGGCCTTGGTTTGGGCAGTGGTATGTTTGTACACAGTGTATACTTCAACAGTCTTATAGCTAAATCCTTACATCTCTTACCTGGCAGACCTATAGATGGAATGTTTCTTAACACTACCTGGCAGTTTCTGCACATATTCCCAGATTTAAAGATAATATTATGCACATACCTCTCGATCTCTCAATGCACACACTCTGGACTAAGCTTGGAAAACATGGGGGTACAAATAAGGACATGTTTTGAATATTGCTGTCATAAACTTGGAGAGTTACATGAGTGGCAGGATTTGTTTTAATATACATTTTCTGAAGGTTTTGAGGTCTGAAAATCAAATATAATCATTACTTTGTGACCACAATTCTTAGATCATCCCACTGATTTGCCAGGGGAACAGAGGAACAGGCAGAAAAATTGAGCCAATTATCTGGACATTCTGAAAAATCTGTACAGCTGAGAGGTATGGTTATGCAGACAGCTTACTACCACTCCCATGATTTGAACCATGGCTGTGGCTGCTTAAAAATACAACAATTTAAGTCACAGTAGAGTGTGCTATTTGGATATTGCTGTCTATCTTTTCACTGTTTTCTGTCTAAGTCTCTCTTGGTTGTACAATCTGACCTTGTAATTACAACAGCCTTACACAGATATTCCTACAAATATTTTTATGCAGCACAGTGTGAGAAACAGTGATTGACACAACAGTACTATTCTGACATCAGATGTTACTGAATGCTACATGTCAGGCCATACTATACCAGAATAAACATTACCAGTCCAGGATTTAAATCTTTATTGGCAGACACAGTTTTCATATCTAACAGACCTGTGGAGGGAATGTTTGCTAACACTACCTGACTGTTTGTACAAATATTCCCAGATTCCAGTTAATATTATGCACATACCTCTCAATCTCTTAATGCACACACTTTAGACAAAGCTTGACAACATGGGGGTACAAATAGGGACATGTTTTGAATATTGCTGTCATAAACTTGGAGAGCTGCATGAGTGACAGGATTTGTTTTAATATACATTTTCTGAAGGTTCTGAGGTCTGAAAATCAAATGTATTTCATTATTTCATGGCTACATTTCTGACATCATCCCACTGATTTGCCAGGGGGACAGAGGAACAGGCAGAAAATTTGAGCCAATTAATTGGACATTCTGAAAAATCTGTACAGTTGAGAGGTATGATTATGCATACAGCTTACTACCACTCCCAAGATTTGAACCATGGCTGTGTCTGCTAAAAATACAATTTAAGTCACAGTAGAGTGTGCTATTTGGATATTCCTGTCTACCTTTTCAGTGTTTTCTGTCTAAGTCTCTTTTGGTTGTACAATCTGATCTTGTACTTACAACAGTCTTATACAGACATTCCTAGACATTTTTTTATGCAGCACAGGGTGGTTAACAGTGGTTAATAAAACATTACTATTCAGAGAATGAAACGATAAATGCCATACAATACCAGTGTAAACACAACCAGTCCAGGATTTAGAGCTTTAGTGTCAGGAAGTTATAGTTTTATTTAAATATGACCTATATGGGACTATTACTGTCATATTGTCTGATTTATTCAGTACAACCCATACAACAGTTTTTATACTGCCACATGACTTTCTACTACTTTATATTAATTTGGTATGACTACTACAAGCAAGATTGTTACTCACCAGCCTCACAACGCAGCGTTTGCAGCCTACTTGCATGGGCTTCCTGATTCACAGCCTGCTCAGCTGAAACTGTAAAGAAAATACAGACATATTTAGGCATACCTATCCATCACATACACATGCTGGACTTTAGTAAACAGTAATGGTAGGACTACTTACACACTGCTGGGACATCACCCCTCTGCCTTGCTTCTTGGACCCACTCATCCAATACCTCCCTCTTTCCCCACTTCAAGTCAGCATAGTGGTGCCTGACCTGCTCACCAGTCAGAGGGATACCAGTGGCACTGGTGAGATCACAGGTGAGATGGTCCCAGGCTTCAGCTTTATATTTGGAGGCCTGGCACTGGCCCTGCAGCAGTCTCTCACCATGTTTTTTACCAGGAGTCCTACCATGACCTTGGACTCCTGTATGCCCCAGTACTGCACCCAGAAGCGCAATCCCTCTCCAACTCCTGCCATCCTGCCTGCAGTGGGAAGCTGCAACCAGTTATAAGCTGTATTTCTGCCTGTGGGGTTTAAATATGGCTGAGTTCCCACCCTTTGCCATGATTGGATGGTTTTGAATATGCTGAGCTAAGCTAAGCTAAGGGGAAACCTGCTTAGATAAGGTTGGCATTGCTTAAATGGACAGGTTCAGCACTGCTTACCAATGGAAAAATCCACTTAGCTGGACTGCTCATTGCTTAGCAGTCATATTTGCACAATGCTCATACCTGGTAAGCAGAACTGTG
This sequence comes from Protopterus annectens, assembly GCF_019279795.1. Classification (NCBI taxonomy): domain Eukaryota; kingdom Metazoa; phylum Chordata; order Ceratodontiformes; family Protopteridae; genus Protopterus; species Protopterus annectens. The sequence goes on along the minus strand of NC_056730.1, from coordinate 1,000,408,241 downwards.
AATTGCTTAGCATTGCTTATTTTCCATTTTATAGACTATGTGCTGTATGGCATTGATTTATCATTCATTACATATTATAAATTTGTTTACTGTCCCTGACATCCCCCAGTGTGCTTTCATTGCATTTATTCATGTGTGACTTTACTGTATGAGGCACTTGTGTTTATATGGGGATTTCACAACTTTGTCAAACTGACACCTCACATCTGGACCTAATGCAATACTCTGATTAACAGATATATGTTATTTAGTAGGTAATACTGAAGAAAATTGTTTATGTACTGCTTTCACATGTAAAATGTGAATTGTTACAGTGAGAATTGAACCAGGAATGGATGCTTGAATAGCATACGCTCTAACCACTACACTATTGCAATCTTACTTATGTTGTGTGTCTCTTGCTATTTAACTTCTTGTGCTGTTTAAGCTGGACTAAGTGTAGCTAAGCAATGGGCACACCCACGCAGCTACGCTTAAACTTTATCGCATTTATAAAAAAAAAGTTTTGTTGTGTTATGTTATCTATACCCTTCAGAATATCCCTGCTAATGCTAAACCTGTTATTTTATCAGTGTTCTGCTTTGTGGGACAATTGTCCCTTTTTGGCTTTGTCCAGATTCCTTATTCTGAAGGGTTGGGAGGTGTGTGCTATGTGCTTATGCTGCCTGTGTTATCCTGATAACCTTTGGCTTGGTAGCATACCTCTCAACCTCTTAGACAAAATATCTGGACAAGGCCTACAATGATGGGGGAGAAAAATAAGGTAGGATTTTAAATATTCCTCTTAAAAAAGTTAATAGAATAATAGGTTTTACATTAGCATGAATTTTCTGACGGATGTGTGGAGTCTTAAACTCAAATGTTTTGTCATTATTTAATGAGTTCAATCATCAGCTATTTGCCAGACAGGTACACATTTTAGGGGGAACACACTATAGATATGAGGCAAACATCTGGGCATTTTGCAAAAATCTGTACAGTTGAGAGATATACTTGGTAGGGACGATAGTCCCTTTTGCCTTTGACCACATATATATATTTTTGTTTTCCTGATGGTTTGGGGTGTTACAAGCATTCTCGCTCATTTTTATTTGACGAAACGCAATTCTGGAGTGCATGGAGTATGTGTATTGTGAGAGCTCTGCTCTCAGACACACCCCCTGCACTCATACATGGCACCATGTCCATTTTAGAGCATGGCAGCATGCCTTCATAAATATGCATGGTGCGCTGCCATGATGAACAGGAATGGTCCCTGCCATGCAGGAATAACTTATTCCTGCACGGCTGCTTGCTGAATCCCGGGGATGTATGGGTGCAATGACATTTATATGGAAAAAAGAGAGAAAGAACAGACATAAAAACTGGAGACCACTAGTATTAAACAATGTCGATCATAAGATTTTTATGAAAATAGTAGAAAAAAGATTAGCAAATAAGGTTAATAAAGTTACTGAATGAAACAATTTTTGGAATTAAAGAAAAAGGAAGTCAAGAACTTTTAATGTTAATAAGAGAATTGGTAGATGATGTAATAAATAGGGAAACAGAAGTGAAAATACTGGTAGGAGATAAGGCTGCACAAAACATTCCTGCCCTCCTGCAAACAACTCAACTAGCATTCTCTGACATTGAAAACTACTTACCAAAGCCCAACTTATTCTCAATCCAAAGAAAACTCAGCGTATGATTATAACCTGTTCTAACAAAAACACTGATAACAGTCATTTCACTGTCTAATCCACAAATCCTACTCCAATCATTCCAGTGGCACAGGCTAAGCTATTGGGAATAACCATAGACTCCCACCTAAAATTTGATGTCATCTCAACTTAACTATTAAAAAAGTAGATGCCAAACTGGGATCACTCTACTGTATCAAAGCATTTCTTACCAAAAACACGAGATCAGCCACTGCTCGCTCCCAACTTCTATCCACCCTACTCTATGCATCTCCCATTCTGACTAATCTCAACAAAACTGAACTATGCAAAATGGAAGCCTGCTATAACAGAATTGCCTGCTTTGCTGCAAATTGCTCATATAGAACTCATCACTGTACTGCATTGAGACAGCTCCACTGGATAGAACTGCCCAACCTCCTAACCTACAATCAGCTCTGCCTCTGTCATTCAATCTACTACCTCCCCAATAGGTGTCCTGCCCTCAAAAACATAGTACAACATCGCTCAGCCAAAAGGCCTCTTAGATCATCAAGCAAATTACTACTAGAAGTCACCAACAGCAACAATAGCTTTGGAGATGCACTTTATAGTAGATCAGTGGCTAAAAAAATGGAACTGTGTCCCCACTAGCATTCAAAACACATCATCCAAAGCCTCCTTTAAAGACCTCATCAGGCAACATCTCAAGCAAAGTTGGCAGTGCCATGATTGCTCCCCAGGCTAGTGAAAGCGGATAAGGTACACATACTAAACCTACAGTACTTAATAATAGCTTACAATCTTACTCATAAACACTGGCTAATCTACAATGTATGTACTGCACCTGTATACTATGTATGCATTCTACCTATGTTCCAAATTTCAGCTGTACACTACAAATCTATTAATTACCTTTGTTTTTAAATTAATATTTTTTTGTTTGTTGTCTCCACTGTAACTGTTGATGTGCTGCATACCACTGTAAAAACATGTCTATTGTAATTTGTGTGTACACTGATCATGTCTAAATAACTAAATGTATCTGTAATTTTTCTATGTGAAGATTTTCTCCCCAGGCCTCTGCTAAAAAAGGATCTTTTCAGCTCAGTCAAACACCCCCGGTTAACAAATGTAAAATAAATAAGTAAAGCATTTGACAAGATTCAGCGTAAAGCATTATGGGGAAATTTGAAAGAATATAATATAAGTAACAATATAACAACACTTTGAAGTCCATGTATAATGAAAATAAAACGAGACTAGTAGTTAATGTTTTCTTTAAGTGAGGGAATAGAAATAAAATGTGATATTAAGCAAAGATGTCCAGCTACTAGTATTCTATTTGCATAAATTATGAATGCAGTAGTTACCAAGATAAATAGGGAATTGGAGGAAGTTAAATACTATACACTAGAGGGAATTCAGATTCCAGTGATGTTTTCTTATGTGGACAACCTAGTAATAGTTGTTAAAAATAAAGAATGGATGAGTATAGATATTAAGACACTTGATGAAGAACTAAAGGGGTTTGGTTTAAGTATTAATGAGGAAAAGAGTAAAGGACAGGGGTTCTCCGGAAAAATAAGAGGCATCCAGTTAAAGGAAGAAGAAAGAGGAAATTATGGATATAAGGTTTGGTATTGAGCAACAGAGAGTAATACAGTGGAAGGAAATACTGAGTATTTGTATATTCTGGAGAACATTTAAACTTACATATAGTCAAAACATATTTAGTTAATTCAGTAATATTAGGCAAGATGGCACATTTAGCAAGTGTATTTAGGATACCAACAGAATGTGAAAAAAAATTATTGAATGCATTATTTACATTTATTTGAGGATATCATCTGAATGTTATTAAAAGAGGAATTATTTATGTTATCAAAAAGGAAGGAGGCTTGGATTTAGTAAACCCAACTGTATACATAGCTTCATTAAATGTATAGAAAACATTGACAGGAATTCAGGAAAAAGGAAATTTGTTAATAAGGATTATAGAGGAAAATATAAACCAATATGAGAAAAGCATAAATGTTTAAAAATAAGTAAAGGCAGTACTTGTATGGAAATTAAACTATATAAAGAGAAAATATTACTACCGAAGATTGATTTAAGAAACCTAGAAAAGAATAAGAAAACATGGTATGAAAATATAATGGAAAATTTTTATTATATTTACTCTTGGAAGCATTTAGGAGATAAAAAAATAAAAGCTCTAAAACAATAATGAAAAGATGTGAAACTATGTGGAATGTACAGGTTTTTTTCTGGAGGATATCTGTTAACAGGCTTCTAGTAAAAGCAAATATGCCATATAAAAACATAAAATATAGAATCTGCATATATTGAGAGGAATTAGAGAACTATAAACTTGTGTTTGTGAAATTTAAGAGAGCATATCAATTGTGAAAAGAAATATGTGACCAAGAATGTTTGAAAGGATTGGCAAATGTTAAACTATAAATATGGACATGATAGTATATGGATACTATGGAAATATAAAACAAAATTATATAGATGAAAAATTATTTTCTATACTGTGGATTATTTGAAATGAAACAATGAATGAGGTAAAATAGAATGGGAAATGGGTATTGTCAGAGATTTTGAAAATTACATTTTGGTTGTGGAAAAAAAGAGTGGGGGATTGAACTGCTTAAAAATTTCAGAAATATGTGAATTGTTTGTACATAACTGTAAATAATTGTAAATTTGCTGTGAGATTTGTATATAGAATGTATATATTGCATTTTGTAAATTTTAATAAAGGACCCCTACTATATTCAATACATACCATGGGCCCCAGGATTCAATAAAGTCCATGTAGGAATAGTGCTATTCCTGCATGGAGTGAACCATGTCTGTTTCTGCATAGCATTAACAGCGCTACTACTAAGGCTAAGTGGAAACAAACACTACTGAGTACAGGGGGCATGTTTATGTAGTGTCTGCACATCTAACATGCCCCCTGCACTCTATGGCACTTTGTAAATGCATTTCAGTGTCCGTGGACACAGAAAGCAAACAAAATAGTAAAACAGTGTTTGCAGACACTGAAATAGATAGGAGATCATTAAATAAATGCAGGGGGTGTGTGATAGGTACTGTCACACACCCCTGCATTGTCAAAGTGCTGTATGGCATTTTTCAAGTGCTTTCAGTGTCTGTGGATACTGAAAGCAGGAATAGGAAGCATTGCAGGGGGATTGTGACAGGCACTGTCACACAGCCCCTGCATTGTCAAAGGGCTGTATGGCACTTTTCAAGTACTTTCAGTGTCCACAGACACTGAAAGCAGGAAGTTTAGCTAGGAAGCAATGCATGGGGTGTGTGACAGTAAAGTGCTGTATGGCACTTTCCAGGTGCTTTCAATGTCCATGGACACTGAAAGCAGGAAGTTTAGCTAGAAAGCAATGCAGGGGGTGTGTGACAGGTACAGTCATTCACCTCATGCATTTTCAAAGTGCCATACATACTTTCCAAGTGCTTTCACTGTCCACAGACACTGAAAGCATCTATGTAGAAAGGAAGCAATGCAAGGGGTGTATGACAGGTATTGTCACACACCGCTTGAATTGCAAAAGTGCCATACAGTCATAGCCTTCAACTGAACAGGTTTTCACAGAATGTCCCCATGTCTGCCTCACATATCTCTTAACCTCTTAGAGCAAGAAATCTGAACAAAGCCATAAATAATGGGGGGGCAAAGCCCCCAAAATAGGGACAATTTTAAATATTGCTCTTACAAACTTGGAAAGTTGATAGAAAAACAGGTTTTGAATTAGCACTAATTTTCTGAAGGGTATGAAGTCAGAAACTGAAATGTCTGTCATTATTTTCTGACTTAAACCCTGAGTGATATGCCAATGATTTGCTAGAAAACCGGAATCATATGAGAAATTAACGAAAAATATGAGGCAAAACTCTAGACATTCTGCAGAAATTTGTACAGTTGAGAGGTATGCTGCCTCATATGTTTTGGTGTGCTCCCCAAATATCTGTGCCTACCTGGCAAATATCAGAGGATTGGAGCCATAAAATAATGACAAACATTTGAGTTGAAGACTCCACATTTTTCAGAAAAGTCATGCTAATGCAAAACCTATTATTCTATCAACTTTCTAAGTTTGTAAGAGCAATATTTAAACTCTGTCCCTATTTGTCCCCTTACAATTGTCCTTACTGTGACTGACAAGGAGTAGTGATACATGTAATTAAAGTGCTTTTATTATTATTTTTCCATTCTAATTTAAGTTTAAGCATAGCTGAGCAGGTTTGCATGTTATGCCCCCCTGCACAGCATTGCTTAAACATCTCATAGCAGATAAATGAAAATGTATAGCTAAAATCCTAACAATGAGATAACATAGTGGTTAGAGTCCCAACTTTGCATGAAGGTGTTTATGGTTCCAATACCAAGACAGGCATGTTAAATTACATTTTTTATGTTAAATTATGTAGTAAGTGATATTGTCACCTAGGGTAGAGTAGCTGGTCCATAATGGAACTGAGAGTGCATATAACATGCATTTCTTTAATTAAAATTAGCATGGGTGTAAGCGGGAGTAAGTGCCGCTAAGTGAAGCTAAGAGGACTTAACCATCTGTTAGCATCACATAGCTTCAAGCAAAACTGGGCAAACCCACTCACAACTGCTTAAAAGTGCTTCAGTCACTCTGTCTTGATCAGCCCTTATTCTGCCCACCAACAAAACAATCAATCCTGCCAAGTCTTGAACCCAGGACACTGTGCACTACAATCACAGCAGCATGCCCCTACACCATCTGAGCAGGTAGATTTGGAAGGCTTTTACAAACATATCATGCATTACAGTCATTTAACATTAATAAAAAAATTCATCGCAACCAAGTCTTGAACCCAGAACCCTGTACACTACAATCACAACAACTTCCCTCTATACCATCTGAGCTTTTGAAGCATCCACTGATTTTCCAAACATATCATGCACTACAGTCATTTAACATAAGGGAAAAATACATACCCGTAGTAATCTTATATACATATATATGTATATATAATGACATATATATATATATATTTATATATATATATATATATATATATATATATATATATATATATTAATATGTATATATATATATATATATATATATATATATATATATATATATACACACACACACACACACACACACACACACACACACACACACACACACACACACTCACACATATATATATATATATATATATATATATATATATATACACACACACACACACACACACACACACACACACACACACACACACACATATATGTGTATATATATATATATATATATATATATATATATATATACATATATATATATATATATATATATATATATATATATATATATATATATGTATATGTATATATATACACCCACACTCACCCCCTTACTGCAAGACATCTGCATAGAGCCTGACAAACTGGGGGAATAAAGGGCAAACAATAGTGACATTTTTGAAATATGGCTGTTATAAGCGTAGAAGTCTGCTAGAGTAGCATGGCTTGTTTTAACATATCAAATAACCATAAGTGCTTTCATCAAGTTCATTACAAGGCTTCCTCAGATAAAAAAATGAACTGAAAAGCCAAGTTTAAAAGTCCTTCCTATATCACATGATCCATCCCCAAGTTGATTAACTAACTTCATTTTTCATTCATTTTTTTATCTGATGAAGTCTTGTAATGAACTTGACGAAAGTGCTTATGGTTATTTGATTCAATAAAACAGTGGTGGACCTACTCCTGGCTTTCTACTTTCCTTCATGTTTTTTACCTTGTTTGTGGATTTTGTGCTGATATCAGTTTATTTAGAAGGCATGGATGGCTTCTGGACATGGGGCTGGCTCTCAGCTGCTTTCTCCTGTGGATGAACCGACTAGCACTGAAGGAGCACTTACTGCTTTAATCCAACAACTAACACAGAAAGTGGATATGTTAGCTTCTGAAGTTCAGCGGTTCAAAACTAATCAGTCCAGGACTTTGCCTCCCACCTTGCAGTCACACAATGTACTGGACAATAGTGGTCATGAGGAAGGTAATTCCCATATTGGCTTGCCACAATACTTGGAAGGCTTAAATCTGAATGACTGTTTACAACAGGGAATTTCCTTACCGCAAAGTGCAGCAGTTAATTACAATTGAACTTTGAAAGAGAGCTTGGATCTCTTTAAATACAAGCTTCTGAAGGTTTGGAAGCTTCAAACAGAGAATGCCTACCTGTGTGAATGCATCAAATGGAAGCAAGTGCCGAAGGGCTTGAGGCAATGGAAATTCCCCTCTGGGCTTGTTTTTAATTCTCCTTTACACATAGAATTTTTGGGACTATTCAACTGGAATGGTTGTGAATATTTAGAGGTGTTAGTTAAACAAAACTGCCGTACTATAGAGGAAATAATTAAAGAAACTAAAGACTTGGATTCAAACATTACTAAAGACTTTTTTGCTCATCATCAGGGTGAATATCAGCAAGTTTTTAAAAATATTGGCAACATCAACAACATAAAATCTCGTAAACTGCATAAATTAAAACGGGACACTGATGAATATTCATGTGGGAAGGCATATCCCCTGCTGCCTGAATCACAGCAATGGGATGTTCGCTCGCTTTTTAATGACCATCCAGCCAACCAAGATGAGGAAATTATTAATAACAATGAGGAAAATCAGAATGGCAATGACGTCCATTTAGATTCACTGGGCCAGAGGCGTTCCGAGAGGATTCGGGAATAGAACAACAAGAACAGACCAATGGACAGGGAAATAAAACCACAATGGAACCAATGTGGAAAACAGAGGAGGAATTAATCCTACAACCAACCAAGGGGTTGGAGACGGAACCAAATATGGAATTAATTATGCAAGGGCTTTGGCCTGATGACAGCAATGAACCATGCATTCTATTTAATATTACTGGGGACTTTAAGGTATTTAATTACAGTTCTTATGCGTAATCTGGTGAGGTTGCTGACGTATTTGCCAAGGGTCTTACTTTTATCCCTAGGTTTCAGATATAATCTTTTCCCAGTTAATTCTGGATTTGAAACTTTTTGTTCGCAAAATGAATTTAAGTATTTTATTTAGGAACAGTGGGATGGACCTCAACAATGACTTGAGACTTTCTAGTGTTTGTAACCCACCAACTCAACCCAGCCTGCAATTCTTTGAGAAAGTTTCTGAATTTGACTTTGACATTCATTTAAAGGGCCTTATGCCTATTCAAGCAATTTAAAACCTGAGGAAAGGGAAATATTGTCCTTGGTACGACAAGAAGAAGTCAGGATTATACAGCCTGACAAGGGTGGGGGAGTTGTGATTCGTGATATACAAGATTATGTTGAAAGTATGTACAAAATTTTACTTACTAACACATATTGTCAAGTCTCTAGGAATGAGGTAAATATTGCCTTTAATAGGATCAAGGTTCAACTAAGTGATATGCTGATGGAAGGACGTATTTCTTTACCTGAATATAAATATTTAAAAATAGATGCCCCTACTATCCCCACTATTTTTGGACTTCCTAAATTACATAAACAGGTTGTGGACCCACAATTCCATCCAATTGTGGATACTCGTAACTCTGTCACTTCTCCCATTGCAAAATTTGTGGATGTTAAACTGAAAAATTTATTAAGACAAGAGGTACATATCTGTATTGATTCATGCGACTTTCTTTCAAATGTAATAGGGTTGTATTTGATAGTGGTCTCATATTTTTTACGGTGGATGTAAAAGATCTATCCACTGTAATTCCACATGACATTGGGTTGGATTGGTTCAGTGAGTATCTGTTTAGGAAAAAGATTGAACAAGACTGTATCAACACCTACACATAAATGATGGAAATTGTGTTGAAAAATAATTATATTTATTTTGACAAACAGTATTTTTTCCAACAAGTAGGTGTTGCTATGGGAGCCTCTTGTGGGCCACTTTATGCTAACATTGTCATGTGTGAATGGGAACAAAGATTTCTATTTGGTTATTCTGGGTTTAATTACTATATTTTATCTTTGAGATAGCTGGATGATTTGTTTTTTTATTTGGAAGGGTGACAACAACAGTATGATTCATTTCATGAATTATATAAACACAACTCATTTTCTTCAGTTTACACATGTCGTGGGGAATGACAGCATGAGTTATTTGGACGTAAGACTAGAAAATGATGTGGCACATGGGAAATACGTTTCCACCATTTATCGGAAGCCCACATACTCAATGCATTCTTGCATTTTGACAGTTTTCACCCCCTCCCCTAGAAAAAAAGCCATGGTCAAAGGAATCAGAGCTGCAAGGATGGTCTCTAATTTTAATTCCTTTATTGAGGAATGTAGTCTTTTGGAATACATGTTCATAAAGAAGGACTACCATGCAGCTTTTGCACAGGAAATTAAAAAAGAAGTAGTGGTTAAGAGACAACTGGGTATTTATTCACCTATATTGGTTGGAAATTTGATAAACCCTCAAAATTGTTCTGTTACTAGTAATCCTACATTCAACAGGGAAGGAAATTGGATGGAAGTAGCTAGCAAGGTTAGTTTTAGACTGTCCTTTATTACCAGATATTCTATTGACCACCAGCAAATTCAAGAAATTTTACAAAAGAACCGGAGTATTCTAACTGGGGAATGTGAGGTTAGAAGTAAAGTTAGCACAAAACTTTCTATTGTGGGGAAAAGGGGACTTAACATTAAAAATTTGGTGGAAAGACCTATAATCAAAGTTGACAATGCCCATGTTAACTGTATGTACCAATGTGGCATGTGCCATTTTTGTAAATTAATTTATGTGGGGGAACTATTTGAAATTAATGGTTTCAGCTTCAGGATAAAAGGACATTACAACTGTAATAGTACCGGGATAGTTTATGGGGCATTGTGTCAGACATGTCCTGCCTTTTACATCGGCAAGATGGAGCAGATGCTTAGGCAACACATCTATGAACATAATTATGACACATGGGTAAAAAAAACTACAAATGCACTTTATAGGCACATTCTGGAATTTCCTGAACATTATTTTAAATTCATTGTGATTTAGCAGGTCAAATGGAATAAAAGGGGTGAACCTTGGCAGTTGTTTTTGGAAAACCGGGAACTTTACTGGTTTAAATTAACTAGCATCTATTGGTTGTGTATTAAAAACAAAGGCACAACTTAGACAGATTCGGTTACTATGCTTCTTCACATAATGATATATATATATATATATATATATATATATATATATATATATATATACATATTCATGGTTTTAAAGTTTTAAATTTATGTGTTTTAAGATGTTGTATGCGATTTATTTTCCTTTTTTCTTTTGCACATTTACTGTTAATTTTAATCAGTTAATTAGTTAACCAACTTGGGGGTGGATCATGTGATATGGAAAGGACTTTTAAACTTGGCTTTTCAGTTTATTTTTTATCTGATGAAGTCTTGTAATGAACTTGACAAAAGCGCTTATGGTTATTTTATTCAATAAAACAGTGGTGGACCTACTCCTGGCTTCCTGCTTTCCTTCGTGTTTTTTACCTTGTTTGTGGAATTGTGCTGATTTATTTTAATTTAGTTATTTATTGACATTTGTTAATCGGGTTGGTCCAACTGGGCCAGGAGCCCATTTTCAGTGGAGACCCGAGGAGAAAATCTCCAATTACATACAGATAAAGTATACATAATAGTTTAACATGCAAAAAGTACAGTGAATAATTTCAAAACAATCCATTCAATTGGAAAAACATTACAAGTTCTCATTACATTCAGACATTTCAAAGGAACAATATAAATATATTATACTGGAGTGTGTACTACTGAGTATAATGGGGTTAGGTAGGGTTATGGCAAGTACAGCATGTTGTCCTCATAAAGTGAAGTTTGAGTTCTTTCTTAAATTGTAAAGGGTGTGTTATGGAGAGTAAATGGGATGAGAGGTTATTCCATGCCTGGGATAGGTAGGATTTATAAAGTAATCTATCAACAGATTTTTTTGGTTGGTAGATGTCGAGGAGTTGTTGGTTAGAGGTATGAAGTGTGCGAGCTGGTGTATAGGTAGAAACCAAGTAGGACAGGGCAGGGCAGGTTAATGGTTTATACAGTATGGAGTGGATAATTTGAAACAGAGATGGAAGAAGTTGTGGGAGTTCTAGCCATTGTAATGAGTTCAGAGAGAGACAGTGGTGAGAGTTGTGTGGGGAGTTTGTAATGAACCTTGCTATTTTGTGGTAAGTTTGTTGGAGTTTGGCCAGGGTAGTTGTTTAAATATTAGTTAGAATAGGGGTGGCGTAGAGAATGGAGGGGAGTAGAACATCCTGTGATAGGGACAGTCTGGCATCGTAGGTCAGGAATCTACGGTGTCGGTAGAGCATACCAAGCTTTTGGTGAGTTTTCTTTATACTTTGTAGAATGTGTAGGTTAAATTTAAGTTTGTCGTCAATGATGGCTCCTAGAAGTTTTGTGTGGGAGTCCGGTTGTATTTTGGTGTTATTGGAGGATGAGATAAGAAAGTTAGATTTTAGGTGAGAGTGTCCGGGGGAAGAATAACAGAAGTTTGGTTTTCTTAGGGTTTAGGATAAGTAGATTTTCAGCTAGCCATTTTTCCACCGATAGAAATGTGTCCTGGGTGAGTGTGTGGAGGTCAGAGATGTTATTGGAAGAACAGATGAGTGTTGAATCATCAGCATATTGGACTAGTACTGATTGTTTGCAGGAGGTATATAGCTCATTTGTAAATATGTTGAAGAGGAGGGGACCCAGGATGGAGCCCTGAGGCACCCCAGTAGTTACAGGGAGGTAGGGTGAGCTAGAGGAGAGCCAACAAACAGATTTCTGTCTGTCAGACAGATAACTAGAGAAGAAGGTGGGGGGAGCTAGACTGAGGTTAGAAAGTTTAGTCAAAAGTAAAGGGTGAGAGACAGTGTCAAAGGCTTTGAGAGGTCGAGGAAGAGGCTGGATACTAGGAGGTTTTTGTCTCAATATTGTTTAAACATATATTTTCTGATATATCTCAGGTCTGAAACACAAATGATTGCCATCATTTACTTTTGTCAATGCTCACATCATCCCAATGACTTGTCAGAAACCCACAACTGTTATATGGAACAGGCCAAACATATGAGCCATGCATCTGGGCATTGTATAGACATCTGGATAGTGGAAAGGTATGAATGCAGTCATGTAACAGAAGGGCAAAAACACTGAGTTGCCAACAATTTCACCCATCACCTTCTGAACTACAGTCAGACCAACACGACACTACCCCAAATCAGCTCTGGAAAATTACTCATATATTCGCACATATATCATGCACTACAGGGATGTGACTGTAGGGAAAAGCAGACATTGGTGGGAAATTGTCCACCCACAACCATTTGCACCACAGTCAGGCAACATACCATTACCCCAACTGAACTCTGTAGAGTATAATGATCGTTTGAACAAATGTATCCTGAGTGCCAGTCACACACTAAACTGACATATACTGCCCCAAGTCTCACTCTACTGGGAATCCTGAGGTGTTACAGGACATTTCTCAGTCCACTCTACAAACATATATGCCTGATAGACCATCAGCAACTGTAGCAGCATACACAGTCAGAAAAAAAAGGATCTATGACACCCACATCTGTCACTCTCCCTACACAGCCCAACAAACATTTATACACTACACTGCTACACAATCTTGACAGTCTGTTAGCAATGGCTAGACATACATAATTCTCAACCGTACTTATTTCCATGGAATGTCCAGGGTGTGGGACCATATTCATGGCCACTGCCACATACCACTTCTGGGAGTCTACTAAGTCACTAGGATGATAGCAGGAGTGAAGTCACTAAATCATGATATAGAATACCTCTGAACCTCTTATTGCAAGACATCTGGACAAAGCCTAACATACTTGGGGGACAGGGAGCCAAAAAGAGGGGCATATCTTACATAATGGTGTTACAAACTGAAACAGTTGCTGGTGTTACAGTGTTTGTTGTAACATAACATCCCTGAATATGATGTCTGAAACACAAATGGATGTCAACATTTACTGACTTCCCTCCTCACATTATCCTACTGATGTCGCAAAAACAGAAATTGTCTGAGGAACAGAATAAACATAAGGCAACACCCAAATCTGCTCTGTAGTGGTGGCCAATGACATGACATACTTATATGGCATAGATATGTGGCAGACAGGTTAAGTGTAAACGTCACCCCCCCTGTTCGCCCATTGGTACACATGGACATGCACAGCACCTGCCCCCTCATCATCAGGAATCAGGTCTGTAATCCCCTCTCAAAGGCAACACACAGAAGTATCCATAGGCCTGATGCCATCCCTGACTGCATCCTACATGAACTCAGGCATGAGCTCTCGGCTCCATTACACACTGTAGTCAACCAAAGCTGAGCACCAGTGTCATCCCATTTCCACAGAGTACAGCCACTGTCAACCCTATACACAAAGGTGGAGCAATCCACTGACCCAGCCAATCATATGCACATCAGCCTAACTAGCATGTTCTTCAGGGGCATGGAAGGCAATATCAAGGACCTTATAAAACGGCATACCCGCAACTGCAAAATGCCTGAGCCCATACAATGTGGTATTGTCAAAGGGAGATCAGGCCTGTTAAACTTGCTTGACATCTCTGAAGCTGTCAACAAACACAAAGATGAGGGGAAGGTGGTGAACAGTGCCTACCTTCACCTAGCCCAATTCTCTCACAGTAATCCCCAGACAGCCATGATAGATTAGCCTACACAGCTAGGCATCAACCTGTATGTTACCTAATGGGTATCTAACTGGCTTAATGATATTACCCAATCGGTCAAAGTAGAGGAAGCCACCTCTAGTAGTAAACTCTTACAGAGTGGTGTAGCCCAAGGATCAGTCTGGGGGCCTCTATTCTTTGAGATATACATTTCTGAGGTACAAGACAAAACCAGTGGTCTGTAGCTGACTAGGTTTGCAGATGATTGTAAGCTGGCCACTGTTTTACATTCCCCTACTGATGTGAGCACCGTCAAAGAAGCCCTTACCCAAATTAATGACTGTTGCAAGAAGCATTGCCTCAAACTGAATGCCAGGAGATGCATCATTTTTCCCTGTGTGGTAGATGTCATCCACACTAATTATGACAGTATTAACAATGTACTGAGCATGCAATCAGGTGTGAGGTGACTTGTGCACCAAAGCTGGTAGCAATCTGACAGTTTCCCACAGTGTGAGCACCATTGTATGGAAGGCTGTCTACATGGCCAACTTCACAAATATGGGTATGTCATCCAGGAACCAAGGAGCCACAACATCCCTGTACTCCACCCTTATCAGACACATTACCGAGTACAATGGCTCCTGTGGCATGTACCCTGACAAGCAAATGCAGCAGTTGCAGAGATCACCGAGGTTCCTCACCAGGCAATTCCAATGTCTGTAATACCTATCCTATACAGATAGGCTGAAAGACCTGTCTCTGTATTCAATCTCATAGAGACTGATCATAGGCGACCTGTGTCTGACATATAAGGCCATTTTCAAACCAGCCTTGATGGGGTTTCTGCATATCCATAAGACAAACCTCACTCATGCAACATGCACCTGGTCTGTGACAAGTATAGTACTTGTTGGCGGCATTGTGTAGCGTCCCACACAATGCACTGTCTGTATAATACACTCTCTCGTCATATCTGGCACAGTATATGTATATCCCTCTTGAAGAAGAAGATGGATGACTGCATGGGAAATGGAAAAGACACCCCTGGGATCCTGCGTGTGTCCCAGCTGGACAGGGGAAAAAGGTGCTGGCTTTGAAGAGACATGTGCAGAAGTCTCTGCTAGGCCTATGAGGGCATTCAAGCCAATAGCCTGGTATCATCTTATGAAGCTATGCACCTAGTGCTTTACATGTTTCTTGTATGCATTGCAGACTGTCCTGCAATGTTGTCTGAAATGAATCCCTGTGAGTCTGAACTGTGTAGGTACTGCAGTGATAAAGTATTATCCTATTCCTTCATTAGTTATTATTACATATCGTTACACCTTGTCATTGTATTGAAAAAGGAAGTGACCTCCGCTAAAGAATGCTCAACAGAAAACAACAGAAGAAAAATGCAGAAGAGCGTTGCATCACTGTTAAATCACAGGAACCAAAATAAAACTTCACAATACGCTATTTATGAATGCAGTAAAACATGAAAGGCATAAAAAGAAGAACCCTTTGTAGAAATACATTAATTTTCCTTTATTAAAAATTATTATAAAGACAGTAAACGAACAAAGAATGAAACTGTAACTGAATAATATCGCAACTCATCCGTTCTTGATGAGTCCATTCAAAAGAAGAGAAATAGTCGCACATCTTATACAAATGCACGATACTTCTACATTTCTTTTCCTTTCCTTTTTTTTTCTCTTTGAAGTGGGATCAGTTTAAAACCCATGCCAAGCAAGAAGAATATTGTTACAAACCCATAGTTGCTACAAATGGCCTGATGAGCAAAAGCGGCAAACCAGCTCTACAGAGAAACATATTGAATAGCTCTCCGATTCTTGAGGAAAGGTTTCAAAGGAACACATCGATTAAGACCATGAGGGCAATCAGCTCTCAGCCTCATTATCCATTTGGCTTCTTCCCTTTCTGTCAGGTTGACTAAACCTCCTTCCCTTATAGTGAGCTATAGCAAAGAAATAACCATGAAAATAAAACTATGTCCTTCATGGTCATGGATATATGTAAATAAAGAATTGGTTTAATTACAGTTACGAATATCCAAATGGTGTTACTAATCCTTTCTTTGAGCTTCATATTTGTTTTTCCAACATAGAATGCAGTACATAAAGTACAAGTAGTGATGTAGAAAGCATTGCTACTAAGGCAATTGGCTGATCCATGGAAAATAAATTTCTGTTTAGTGACAGGATGTGTAAACATATTAGTGCAATTAATAACACTACAAACTTCACAAAAGCCACATTTCTTGGTTCCCAGCAGGTTGGTACGAACATAGTTGGTGCTGGAAAGTGTACCATCATTCTTACATAGTATTCTTTTTAGATTCTTTTTGTTTTTGAACAAAAAACTTGGGGCTTCACCTACAATTCCTTTGATCTTTTTGTCTGAAGTCAAAATCGGCCAGTATTTCTTAACTACATGGCAAACGTTCTCATGATCCATCGTATAGGTTCAGTTAACCCTCATAGTAGATGTTTTTCTTCATGTAGCAGAAGGATGAAAAATGCTATCACCTTCAGGAATCCTAGAGGAATAATAGGGTCTACCTTTTCCTTTTCGTATGTCCATAATCTTATCACTGTTCAGATCTAGTTTCCCCATATCGTATCCACATTGACTAAAGTTGTTAATAAGTCTCTCTTCTTCTTCAAGGAAGGTCTTCTCTTCTGTACATAATTTAGATATTCTGCCAACCTGATTTACAACAATGTTATTAAAAATATGCCTAGGGTGCATACTGGCTTCCTGTATATATTAGAAATATTAGAAATTTTTCTGAACTTAATATAGACTATCTTGATATTAAGTTAACTAAAGATGTGATAAAAGGTGAATACTTCTCTAATATATACAGGAAGCCAACTTATTGCAATTCCCTGTTGCACTATAAAAGTTGTCATCCTTTTAAGCAAAAGAAAGCGATTATTAAGGGGCAAATAATCCGTGCTTCAAGAATGTGTAGTAGAGAGGATTTGTTTATAAAGGAATGTGAGACATTGAAAATTATGTTCACTAACAGAGACTACCCTACTGACTTGTTCAATGAGATCTTGGAAGAAGTTACCGGTAAAAGGCTTAATGGCCAATATACACCTCTTTTACCACATAAACATGATTTACAATCCGGTAACATCGAAGGAACAATTACTTGCATAGGTAATGAGGGTTTAGACAACACCCTTTCTACTACTACTAATACACTAGGACAAGGCCCTGAAAGTAGTTTTATCACCACCTTCAGTATAGACTCTAAGAACATCCAGTTTATACTATTCAAAAACTGGTATTTCATTTCCAACAATGAACAATTACTGGAAAAATTAGGATGTAGACCTAGGATTACGTATAATAGGGGTAACAACCTGAAATCCCTCCTAGAAAGATCTAAGGCATCCAACTGGATATCAAAAGCCACAGGATCATTTCAGTGTGGGGCTTGTAACTACTGCTATTTGGTACAAGTAGCCAACTCTTTTACAATACTTGGCAGGAAGTTTAACATAAACCATAAACTGAATTGCGAATCTAGATCTATAGTTTACCTGGCAACATGTAACTGCTGCCAAGCCTTCTATGTAGGTAAATCTGATAGAAGATTACGCGATAGAGTATACGAGCATTCTTATGCTATTCGGAAAATGAATAAAGAGAATGCATTGGCCAAACATATTTCTAAAAATGAAGGACATAGCTTTCAGTTTATGGCTATAGACCAGGTTCTTAACTCAGAAAGAGGAGGACCAGTTTCACTATTTTTAGAAAACAGAGAACTGGAATGGCAGTTACTATTGGACTCGTTCTCCTTCCCAGGTCTGAACGAGCATTGCAATATTGCATGCATATTAAAAATGAGGAGTTATAGGCGTTGATTTGCTTGTTAGTACTATAGTTATTGCTGTAATAAATAAGTCAGATTCTCGCTAGGTTAATTTTTAAACATATTTTCATATATTTTTTACGATAATAGGACAAATTAATACTGTAAATTATTTTGAAACTGATAAGCAGCCCTTGTTTTTCAAAACTGGATGTGCTTTTCTATTGATTGCAATTTCTTATGCTAACATCATACATTTTAAGATGATAATTTGACTCTTTGACACTGTATTTACTTTCAGCGCCTCCAGTACACTGTTTTTATTTTCATATATCAGGGTCTGGAGACTGTTACAATATAGGGATTTTGACATTGCTGTAGTATACTGTACTTAATTTATTATAAAAATGTCTTGTGTCTGAAACAGCATAGGGAACAATGTGTTTGCTACTTGTTATTTTAGTTATAGTATATTAGTGGAATTACTGAACATTTTATGTGTTTATTTTTGTTTTTAACATTAATTCCTGACTTGCACAATACATCTATGTTAATTTGAGGGCTTTTCCAGCAAATTTTACTTGGAGTGTTACTTCATTAAATGTGGTGTGGTTTTTAAACTTTTAAAACTGTTTTAACTAATTAAATCACGCATTGACGTGACTTTAAATATCAGGAATTGGCGGTCTTTTCAAATTACTCTCTGAAGAAGCTGCAGCTTTGTCTACAGCGAAAATGCTTTTTTATTGTTTAATAAATTTTGCGTTAAGTTTCCGTACTCCTGTGTGCTTTGTTTGTTTTGGAAAGATTTTCGTAAAAGAAGTGTGTACTTTATTATAAAGAAAACATTGGTTTTCTTTTCACAGACTTGCTACGTGGAAGAGCTTGCCTTTTGGTGTTCTTCACTGTTTTTTTGTTTTGGTGGTTTTCGACTGTAGTACAAATAACAAGATGGGCAGGGGTTCTATTCTCGGTTCTGGCAAATGTGCATGTACAAGTGATTGTAAGTGTGTATGTTTGTAGTTGAAATATTTTGAGGACTGTTCCACCCATAATACGTCTCAGTGCCCTACATTAGCAGTCCTGCTGATGTCATTTATCTTAGAAGTACCTTTTGACAGCTCTCAGCCCTATAGGCTCTGTAGCACATGTGATAAAATATGTAACAGTATAACGCAAATAAGTAGATAGGTAGGGATTATATTCTAAATTTTGGCAATTGTGTGCATATACAAGTGTTTGTAAGTGTGTATGTTTGTATGATGAAATATTTTGAAGACTATCCCACCCACAACATGGCCCAGTGCCCTATTTTAATAGTTCTTCTGATGTTATTCACCTTACAAGTACTTTTGGAGAGCCCTCAGCCTTATAAGCTCTGTAGCTCATGCGATAACTGCATAACACTATAGTACAAATAACTAGATAGGTAGGAGTTCTAATTGCAGTCCTGGCAAATGTAAATGTCTGTGTGTGCGCTTGTTTGTACGTGAAGCAGTTTTAGGCCATTCCCAACCACTACACTTCTAGTGTCCTCCTTTAGCAGTTCTGCTAATGTCATTCCCCTCAGAAGTACCTTTGGACAGCTCTCAGCACTATAAGCTCTTAGAAAATGCAATAAGTATGGAACAGTATAGTATCTAGATAGACAGAGGTTCTATCCTCAGGTCTGGCAAATGTGTGTGTGTACAAGTGTTTGTAAGTATGTATATTCAGGTCTGGCAAATGTGTGTGTGTACAAGTGTTTGTAGGTGTGTATGTTTGTAAAATGACATATTTTGAGGACTTTCTCACCCACAACACTTCCCAGTACCTTACTTTGTCAGTCCTGCTGATGTCAGTCCCCTCAGAAGTACCTTTGGATAACCCACAGCCCTATAAGCTCTGTGGCACATGCAATAACTATGCAACAGTATAGTAGAAATAACTAGATAAGCAGGGTTTCTGTTCTTAGTACTGGCAGATATGTGTGTGTGTGTGTGTGTGTGTGTGTGTGTGTGTGTGTGTGTGTGTGTGTGTGTGTGTGTGTGTGAGTGTGTGTGTGTGTGTGTGTGTGCACACACGTCAGATGGCTCTACCATGTTAATGGCCTTTGAACCTACCACTGTCAATCCTTAGAGCCCCTGCAATTGTCACCCACTTGAATAGTAGTGGCAGACACTGCAACACAACCTTACCTATGTGCTATTTGTGTTATGTATCTAGCTCTATCACTCATAAGACTGTGCATGTAGGGGCTGTGCTCAGCACTTCAACAGCTGCCCCATGTTCAGGACTATGACTATCTGTGCACTACCAGCATGACAGGCCAGACATGCATATGAGTTAGCAAGCACACATGCTGGTGATTGTCAGGTTAGACTAACACAGGCTAACTTGTGTCAGGAAAACTACCCCACATCTGTCATAAACAGTACCAGGCATACCCTCATCACCTGCATGAAAGTTGAGTGGATGGGGCAGAAATGGCAGAGGCAACAGGTGCTAAAAGGCAAATCTTTTGCAGTTAAAGTAATGGCTAAGCTTGTGAGGGACCTAGTGCCAGTACTCATGTAACCTCCTCTGTATGTGTGAGCCTGCAGTCCTACAGAACACCCAGGTGACATGTATGAAGGCTAGCTGACTATGTCAAGGGTATGTATGCAAGGTCACGCTGTCTGCCACAATTGTCCACCACACACTGTTGCATGTAAACACACCTAATAAACATGTGCAAATACAGCTGTACCTTGGCTATAAAAAAGTCACTGTGTTTCCACTCTGCCATACTCATTATTGCTACTGTCAGCAGGCGCACAACCTGCAGACACACAGACACCTGAAACACAAATAGAATACAGTACGTGACAATACAGTCAGACAGCACTACTAACCGCAATAATGCATCGTGGCTAACAAGGTACATACACCTTGATGTGTGCCCATAACTATTGCCAGCAGGCAAAACCTTACACAGCATTACATTACTACACTGTCCTATATTCACCTTGTACATCAGACCCATATGAGCATGTCCCTGCATCAATGGTATGGATAACAGGGTTGTGGCACAAGTAGCATCACATGCACAGGGTGTGGTGTAGGATTGCCAGAAGCCTAGGCTGTGCCATATGGTTGACATCATGTGTGTGCTTGTGTGTGTGTGTGTGTATGTGTGTGTGTGTGTGTGTGTGTGTGTGTGTGTGTGTGTGTGTGTGTGTGTGTGTGTGTGTGTGTGTGTGTGCACGTGTGTGTGTGTGTGTATCTGTGTGTGTGTGTGTGTGTGTGTGTGTGTGTGTGTGTGTGTGTGTGTGTGTGTGTGTGTGTGTGTGCATGTGTGTGTGTGTCTGGAGGGGTGGTGTTCAACTGTGCCATGCAGAGGAGCTGTGCATGTCTGGTGGTGACTGGCCTGTGACAGTGATGTGCGAGTGTTTGTCTGCACACAAGCAAGACATGTGGATGCCCGACACATGGCTATGCTGGACAGCTTTGGACTGTACATGGCAGTATGTATGGTTCACCATCTTCCAGCAAGGATGTGGGAGTTGGTCCTGCTAGGGGTCTCACTGGCACAACCAGGCCCAACAAAGATGCAGTACTACTCCCCAATGGTGACTGCTGTCTGCTGGGTCCATGTCCCTGATGGGACTGGCCAGGACCACGTGCCTATGGCCTGCTCTGTGTGATGTGGACAGCACCCTCCCTTCGGTAGAGCTGGTGGTACTGGTACTACAGGACTCTGAATGTGCATGGCCATGTGGGCTCTCTGCTGATCATGTTGCTGACCCATGTCTAACTGGCCAATGCCCTACTCCCACTATACGCTCAAGCACAGACATTGCATGGTTGAGCAGTGACAATGTCTCACCCCACCGTCTACCCATGACATTGACGAAATGATGTATGGCATCACAAATGCCATGGAGGATGTCATGCATGCAGGAAGCATTGCATTCATGGCCCTGAGCATCTGTGTGGTGTTAAGTTCAGTAAGCGCCTGTGCCTCCATGATGGGCCATAACATGCATCTGGTGACTCTTGGTGTGTCACTTGCGACAGGGCTTGATGGGCAGTAATCCTCCATCAAGCACCCCTGTCCATCTGCCTGTGTGTGACCTTGCCTGCCCTCTCACTATGTCTACACTCACACTTGCCATAGTCACCACACTAGCATGTTCCATGCCATCACCCTCCCAACTGTCCATTATCTGTGGCTGCTAGGGACTAGGTATGTGTGAGTATACTGACTGTGTGTGGGGACATTGTGGGCGAAGGTGGGATATCAACCAATGGCACAAATTCAGGCCGCAACACCACCTCTGCCTCACTATGATCACCATCATCTTGAGAGTCTGCTAAGACACTGACATCAGTGAGGGGGAGAGACACCAACCCCATGTTCACCTTCGAGGGGAAGATAACATATGTAAATTAATAGCCTGCAGTATTATGCTTGCTGGCACACACAAGTGTGTGTGTGTGTGTGTGTGTGTGTGTGTGTGTGTGTGTGTGTGTGTGTGTGTGTGTGTGTGTGTGTGTGTGTGTCTGTGTATGCTGGACATATTGTTCTATGTTGCCCATATATATTTCTGTGTATCACATGCAACAGATGCAAATATATCACATCTTGGCCACCTACAGCTAGCTGAGGGTAATCCTGTCTGATGGGTGTGTGTAGAGAAGTTAAGGTGTACATCACTGTCTGTATACAAAGACATATATGCACAATACAGCTATAAAGTCTGATGTGGGTTCCGACGTCGGCTGTGATTTTAAGTGTAGGAGCATGCCCAGTATCACCTTCTATAGTAAGAGTGGGACTCCATTCTAGAGATAGTTGTACTCCAGTCAGAGGTTTTGTGTGCTACAGCCATACCTCTCAACAGTAAACAGAAGGATGCTAAGTGTACAGGGTTTGTTTTTGCAGACATTTTCTGACATATCTGAAGTCTGACACTGGAATGTGTTGTGTCATTACCTAGTGACAGACATCCTTAGAGCATCACAGTGCATTACCAGAGGAATACAAGATGCATGATGCACAAATCAATATTATGTGCACAACTATAGACATTCTTGCCTAAAATGGCCAGTTGAGAGGTGTGGCTACAGCCGGTTGACTGATGAAGCTGTGTAAGCAGTCCAGCAACCTCAAAAGTCATATCCTGATCCATACCTCTCAAGTGTACAGTTTTTGTTGAATTCTCCAGGGGTTTGTGTAGAAGTTTGATCCAGTCTACATAAACTTGTGGTTTTATGGCAAGTTTGTTGCAAATAATGAAAGACTGAAGTTACAAACTAGTGACAGACATTAATGTTCAGACTTCATAACTTTCAGGCAATTCTGCTAATGCAAAACCCATTATTCTACCAACTTTCTTAGCTTGCAGGAGCAATATTTACAACATGTGCCTAGCATTGGGCCTTTGTCCCACTTTTATTTATGACCTTGTCCAGATGTCTTGGTGTCAGAGGTTGAGAGGTATGGGAGTGGGTACAGAGTGCATTGTACTGTGCGTACAGAGTGCATTGTACTGTGCAGAAATGTCCATTATATGTGTAGTATATTCCACGTAGCACTGTGTGACTTCCAGGTATGTCAGTGGCAGAGCGGAAGCGGTACAGAAGGGG
This sequence comes from Protopterus annectens, assembly GCF_019279795.1. NCBI lineage: Eukaryota > Metazoa > Chordata > Ceratodontiformes > Protopteridae > Protopterus > Protopterus annectens. The sequence goes on along the minus strand of NC_056730.1, from coordinate 1,000,384,385 downwards.
AATTTTGGTTTAACCAAAACCCCGGAAAAAAAAGACCCCGTTGGTGTAAAATTTTAAAAAAAGGTTGGGGCTTATTTTTTTGTCACTAAATCATGATATAGAATACCTCTGAACCTCTTATTGCAAGACATCTGGACAAAGCCTTACATACTTGCGGACAGGGGCGGCAAAAAGAGGGGCATATCTTACATAATGGTGTTACAAACTGAAACAGTTGCTGGTGTTACAGTGTTTGTTGTAACATAACATCCCTGAATATGATGTCTGAAACACAAATGGATGTCAACATTTACTGACTTCCCTCCTCACATTATCCTACTGATGTCGCAAAACAGAAATTGTCTGAGGAACAGAATAAACATAAGGCAACACCCAAATCTGCTCTGTAGTGGTGGCCAATGACATGACATACTTATATGGCATAGATATGTGGCAGACGGGTTAAGTGTAAACGTCACCCCTGTTAAGCCCATTGGTACACATGGACATGCACAGCACCTGCCCCCTCATCATCAGGAATCAGGTCTGTAATCCCCTCTCAAAGGCAACACACAGAAGTATCCATAGGCCTGATGCCATCCCTGGCTGCATCCTACATGAACTCAGGCATGAGCTCTCGGCTCCATTACACACTGTAGTCAACCAAAGCTGAGCACCAGTGTCATCCCATTTCCACAGAGTACAGCCACTGTCAACCCTATACACAAAGGTGGAGCAATCCACTGACCCAGCCAATCATATGCACATCAGCCTAACTAGCATGTTCTTCAGGGGCATGGAAGGCAATATCAAGGACCTTATAAAACGGCATACCCGCAACTGCAAAATGCCTGAGCCCATACAATGTGGTATTGTCAAAGGGAGATCAGGCCTGTTAAACTTGTTTAACATCTCTGAAGCTGTCAACAAACACAAAGATGAGGGGAAGGTGGTGAACAGTGCCTACCTTCACCTAGCCCAATTCTCTCACAGTAATCCCCAGACAGCCATGATAGATTAGCCTACACAGCTAGGCATCAACCTGTATGTTACCTAATGGGTATCTAACTGGCTCAATGATATTACCCAATCGGTCAAAGTAGAGGAAGCCACCTCTAGTAGTAAACTCTTACAGAGTGGTGTAGCCCAAGGATCAGTCTGGGGGCCTCTATTCTTTGAGATATACATTTCTGAGGTACAAGACAAAACCAGTGGTCTGTAGCTGACTAGGTTTGCAGATGATTGTAAGCTGGCCACTGTTTTACATTCCCCTACTGATGTGAGCACCGTCAAAGAAGCCCTTACCCAAATTAATGACTAGTGCAAGAAGCATTGCCTCAAACTGAATGCCAGGAGATGCATCATTTTTCCCTGTGTGGTAGATGTCATCCACACTAATTATGACAGTATTAACAATGTACTGAGCATGCAATCAGGTGTGAGGTGACTTGTGCACCAAGGCTGGTAGCAATCTGACAGTTTCCCACAGTGTGAGCACCATTGTATGGAAGGCTGTCTACATGGCCAACTTCACAAATATGGGTATGTCATCCAGGAACCAAGGAGCCACAACATCCCTGTACTCCACCCTTATCAGACACATTACCGAGTACAATGGCTCCTGTGGCATGTACCCTGCCAAGCAAATGCAGCAGTTGCAGAGATCACCGAGGTTCCTCACCAGGCAATTCCAATGTCTGTAATACCTATCCTATACAGATAGGCTGAAAGCCCTGTCTCTGTATTCAATCTCATAGAGACTGATCATAGGCGACCTGTGTCTGACATATAAGGCCATTTTCAAACCAGCCTTGATGGGGTTTCTGCATATCCATAAGACAAACCTCACTCATGCAAGGACATAGTTTTATTTTCATGGTTATTTCTTTGCTACAGCCCACTATAAGGGAAGGAGATTTGGTCAACCTGACAGAAAGGGAAGAAGCCAAATGGATAATGAGGCTGAGAGCTGATTGCCCTCATGGTCTTAATGGATGTGTTCCTTTGAAACCTTTCCTCAAGAATCAGAAAGCTATTCAATATGTTTCTCTGTAGAGCTGGTTTGCTGCTTTTGCTCATCAGGCCATTTGTAGTAACTATGGGTTTGTAACTATATTGTTCTTGCTTGACACAGGTTTTAGACTGATCCCGCTTCAAAGAGAAAGAAAAAGGAAAGGAAAAGAAATATAAAAGTATCGTGCATTTGTAAAAGATGTGCGACTAATTCTCTTCTTTTGAATGGACTCATCAAGAATGGATGAGTTGAGATATTATTCATTTACAGTTTCATTCTTTGTTTGTTTACTGGCTTTATAATAATTTTTAATAAAGGAATTTTAATTAAGGACTAATAAAGATTTTTAACTTTAAGGAACTATGATCGCAGATACAGTTTGGAGGTGTGTACACTATGACTCCTTCTGATTGGCTGTGACTTTATCATTACATTTTCCTAAAGGGTATGAAGTCTGAAACTACACTCTGTCATTATTTTCTGACTTTAGTCTTTTGTGATTTGCTTATGATTTGCCAGACAACCATGATTTCATTGTCAAGAGACCATAAATATAATGCAAACCTCCGGACATTCTGCAAAATGTCTGTACAGTTGAGGGGTATGCTAGGCACTGCGTAGGTTGCTCTGACCTGTGTACTGTCCATATATGTGGCCCCTTGTCCTTGACCTGTCCAGCTTTCCTGCAGTAACAGATATTGATGTCTGGACAGTGTGTACAACCCCTACCATAGCTGTATTTGACATGCAGAATAGTTGGCACTGCAGTTCTTGGAACATGGACCCTGTCAACCACAGTACTGTACCTAGGCCACTAAGACACAACAGCCAGGAGTAAGTGCAGACCACATGCTGACAGTATTGACCACACATATACATAGATCATTGACCCCTGCATATTGTGGACATGCAACAAGTTATCAAGTTGATTGGGACAGCCCTGGGAATGTGTGCTCTGCTGCTTATACCCAAAACATTACTGTTACTGCATTTCTATGGGAACATGGGTGTGTGTGGGGTGCACACCTGTCAGCCATCCACATTTGCACAGACTGTGATGATGTCTCCTTTATATTTTAGTTCCATTTAGCATAGTATGGTGCCTGTCTTAGAGACTGCAGGCATATCACTAAAGACCACAGGTTAGAGTGTAATGGCAGACATTTGGGTTTCAGATCTCTCACCCTTCAGAGCCTTACTGCAACTGCAAGACCTGCTGTGATATCACTGTGTAGGTCTGTATGGGGGTATTTCATCATTGTCCCCATTTGTGGGCTTTTGCCAGACATTTCTTTATGGTTTTCTATGGCTGACTTCCTGGGTGAGGCTGAGGGGTGAGTATGGGACCCCCACATTGACATCCATGCATGTGACCTATGACCCCCATTTGTTAGCCCCCCCCCATATATATTGCACTGATAATTGTCACCTAGGGGACTAGTATATTCTCTGGGGAAGCCAGTATTGGGCTGACATTTCCTGTTGTCCCACATAACTGTCGGTTGTCTGCTGCTATGCAGGTAGGCCACCCGATTCCCTTGCGTGCATGCAGCAATACCATAGCTATGCTAAGACAACATTTTACTCCATTCATTTATTGTTAAGAAGAGTGACTTACCTTGTGGCTGCAGCAGTTGTGAGGGCAGTGCTTGAGGGCTGGCTTTGTCAGATGAATGCAGTACACAGCCTATACATGGTTAGATAAAGGTAGTGTGATGTGTGTGGCATCCATTTTACTGTGTGTTCGAGTCAGAGAGAAGTGTCAGTCCATGAGTCCTTACAGTATCAGTGTGTGTGCTATGCGTTGCCTCTTTGCCAAGGCCTGGGAATACTGAGTGTGCCTCCATCTGCCTACAGGAGCAGGCTTAGGGGTTCCTCCTCTGAGTTGTCCTGTGCCTGTGGGTGCCTTGGCAATGGTGGGGGGTTGTGTGGGCTTTCCCTGTGATGTTCCTGCCACAGCTGTTTCTGCAGGATCATATTGTGCAGCATGGCACATACTATGAATATATGTGCACATATGGCTGGAGAGTACAGAAGGGCTCCACCAGATATGTTAAGGCAGCAAAACAATGTTTTGAGCATACCAGGCACACACTCTATAATGTTTCAGGTTTGTGCATGTGCTTCATTATGGCATTCTTCAGTGTGTGTGTGTGTGTGTGTGTGTGTGTGTGTGTGTGTGTGTGTGTGTGTGTGTGTGTGTGCATTTCTGATGGATGTCATCATCCACGGCTCCAGTGCATAGCCAGCATCCCCCACCAGATGGCCATATGGTATGTCTCTCCTGGAAAATGCCTGTTACAGCTGTGAGGCATGCCAGATATGGGAATCCTGATAACTACCAGGGTTGCCAGCACACACATTCATGATAATGCCCTGGGCATTGCACATGACTTTGCAGTTGCTGGAGTGATAGCCCTTGCTGTTGACTTAGACTTTACCCTCTTCACTGGGTGGTGCCTTAATGCGGATGTGCGTGCAGTCTATGGCACCCAGTACCTCTGGGTAGTCTGCTACATGGTGGAAGAGATGCATATTGTTGGTCCTCTCCTCACAGGTTCTGTGGAAATATATGTGCTCACCAGCATGTGTCAGCATGATATTCAGGAACCGGTGGAGTACCCTGGATGCAGATGCCTGTGAGACGCTCATGATGTCCCCAGTAGCTCTTTGGAAGGTACCAGTAGCTAGTATTCTTAAGGCTACAGATACCTTGGTTTCAACTGGGATGGGTTCCCCTCTGTTGGCACTGGGTCTGTGGTGAGGCCAGCACAGCTTGCAGAGATTCTGAAGTAAGTCCCTGTCCATCCTGTAGCACTCTAGTATCTCCAGATCATGTAGCTTCTGATAGGTTACCCTTGGTCTGAACACTCTTTTCCTCCTCCTCAGTCTGGGGTGGTTGTCAGCATTATCCTCACTGCTCTCATCCTTTAACACATACTGATGTATCAAAGTGACAGCAGCCCCTAATATTTTGTCATATAAAATTCCCCTGAGAGTGTGCACCAATGGTGCAGAGTTTGTGGAAAAAACAGACTGAAAGGTGTTTGCATAGTTTATACTGGTGTTCTGCAGATGCTGCCTGCTTGATTGGCTGACTATGATACATTCTACCTGCTAGCTATGTTATTAGTACTTGAGTACCTTTATTCTGCTATTTCCCAGTTTTTTCCTTCCCATTTCTGTCCCTTCTATTCTCCGTGGCATGCCGCGCACACCTGCTGCTCAAATGTAAACACCTCTACTAACTCCTGTTGTTTTTTTGTTTTTCTTTTGTATTTCCATTGTGATTAAGCCCCAAGGTGCACCACACAACCCCCTGCAGCTATAGTAAACAGGTTTGAGCAGAAAGGACCCTCCCAGGGACATGAACACACTCAGCATTTTATGAACTAGCTCAGACCCACCCCCTTGCTTAGCTGTGCTTAGCTGAGCACATATATGGGCAGCAGAGCTCCAATATGCTTACACCAAGCATGACACACCCTCTTTTCATGTCAGCTGCTTCTGCTGCTTACACTGCAGCATTATAGTTTCTACATGGATAGGAGCAGGCGGGCACAGTCTCCCATTTTGCTATTCAATAAATTTAACTCATTTGCATACCCGATTGCCTTAGACCCTTGTTACATCACTACACCAGAGCCTATCTCCTTAGCAACCAGTGTTACATGTTTTTGTTTTGGGTCTGCATGCTACCCATTATAATGGCAAAAATTCAGATTTCACTTAAAATTGTCTTTTTACATATTTTCTTATTTTCTGCACAATCTTGTTTGCACGCCTCTGCACTACGCTTAAATGGCCAAAACTGGCCAAAATAAATAAACTTTAATTTTCATAATATTGCAACTGTTTTCCATGCCAATGGCCACATTTTTGGGAATTGGCATGCCTAATAGTCCTAATACATGCTTTACTTTGAGCTGTTATGCCCCTGTTTTGATTTTTGCAGAAATGTACACAGTTAGTAAAGGAATACATTTTTGCAATGCACACTGCTCTGACAAGGATGCCTGCCTGCTTGCTGAATCACTAATTCACCTCATTTGCATGGCTTTCACCAGCAAATGAGGTCATTAGCATTATTCAGTGGTGTCCATGCCAGAATAGTGCTGGCAGGCTCGTGCATGCCCCCACACTTGTTTACTGGATTGCTCGGTGGCCATATTCCATGCAGAAGCTGTTGCACTATTCTTACACAGAGATTTTGCTTTACTGAATCTGGATCTTTTACAACCACCTGAGTTACCAACAAGTCACATAGATGATGCCTCAATTTACCATCTTATCTGAGAGACAGCACACTCAGAAGTGTAGCACCCCTTTATACAGCACAGTAGTATCAGCAATTAAGTAATAATCATATTTTTAACTATTTCACACAATGCATCAATATATTGCATTGATGTGCTTTATATAAGTATATAGGGACTGGATGTCTTCAAGTGGTTCCGTTAGTAAAAAGTGTTAATTCAGTATTTAACATGAGCTCATACCTTGAATTTAAATTAAAATATGTCAAAACTATTTTTGTATACTATGCAATGTTTTCTCAGTTTGACCTATGTTGTACTGTACATCACATTATTTAATTGTGTAATGCACAATCGTTTCTAGCCTCATAGTAAAAAAAAATATCATTTGTGCAGTAGTGAGGGTGAAGTGGTAACAGTGTCTATTTATATGGCAGGATACTCATTTTAATCTAAAATTTTCTTATTAGTGCTTCACTGAAAACTTGGGTATTACTACTTTGATGTTGTAGTTAACTGGCAGCTATAACAATATCAGAACATACAGCATTAATGATGCTAATAACTGCAATCTTATGATATGGTGCTCACCTTTCTGTTCATAGTTCATTGAGGTTTCAAGCAGTATGAGTGTGGGAATGAAATGCACACAGTTATAAAGTGTTCTAAGTCCATCCCACCCATGTTTATTTTTGAAATAACCTATTCCCCTTTGAATTAACAATTCACCTGTGTTTGTGAAGGTCAAATTGGAACTAACAGAAGTGTCACATTTGATTTGCAGTAGGTTAAGGTCAAATATGTTATACAAATCTCCTAAAGATAGGATAGGTAATGGTGCAAGTTATTTTGAAGATGGGCTATCATGAGACCTGGGTAATGAGTACGTACAATATCATGACCTACTTGATGCATGTGATCCTGCAGACACTAACCTGGTAGTGCTGCAGTACTGTGAACAAGACTTTGAATAAGAGGTTCTGCTAGGTATATGTGAACACTGATGTGGTCTGTATGAAATATTTTGTGCTTGCCCCCCCCCCCCATTAATTGCAGTACGTTCTTCAGAAGTGGTCTCACATGATCTGCCTCCATGTGTCTGGACAGTATGCTGTCCTCTTCTCTTTCCAAGACTGAGTCTTTCTGGAGTCTGGTAAGTCCTAACTAGTGCATAAATGGAGACATCTATCCATGCTTGGTGTGCCATCATATATACATCAGTGTGATCATGGCATTATCCCCACACTGCACTATTTACATGCAGAGCTGGGAATCCTCATGTCATGTATACTGTGGAGGACTCTGACTATTTCCAGCTGAAGCTCAGTGGCTGTCCTATGAGCACTAACAATGTTACTTAACATTTGCTGTTGGGCAGCTAATACTTTATGTGTTTCCTGGTGTAGCTGTAATAAATGTCTGTGGTTGTCTGCCCTTTGCAAAGGTGTCACTGTGGACACTGTAAACTCACAATGTCTGCCATCATCATGAAGGTTTACATCTGGGTTAGGTGATACTGGTGTAGATGTGCATGGGTTTTCTAACTGTACAAGTACGATTATAATGCCAGCATATGTTTGATTTTCTGATCCACTATCACTTCCTGCCGAGTTACTAAAATGTTGTGGGTTATGAAATCCTGCTATTAAACTTGAGAATTGCATGCCACTTTCCTCAGGTTACCTCAAAAATATAACTCTGTTGCTATCATCACCATCTTCAACAGCCATTCTGCTCAGATATTCTCCATATGTATTGGTATAGTGGAACTGTTTGTTTCTGCTGTTGACCAAAAAATAATTTGAAAACATTACTAATAAAGACATTCATCCACAACCCCTTTTTGCACATGGGGTCAGGATGTCACTTCAATAGCGACAATCATCTTGATCTAACGTTAACATCACCAGGTGGCTAGCCCTATCACAGTAATTCTTCCATACCACACACTTACACCTATGGCCAATTTAGAGTGTCCAATACACCTATTGCATGTCTTTGGAATGTAGGAGGAACTCCACACAAACACATGTAGAGTTTGCAGAGAAGGCACACCAGCTGAGAATCAAACTAGTGAATCTCTTGCTGTGAGGTAATACAATCTGCTGCATCACTGTGCTACCCTAATTATTAATAAATAACTAGCATACACTAATGTATGTTTCTTAAGAAGGTGTGGGGTTACTTATGCACACTGTCTTCATTATCGTTATATATAGATATGAAAGGTTCACCTATTAATAGTAATTGTCATGTGTTTAATGTAGTCGTACCATGTCAGCTTTCAACTCTCTAAATAAATATATATGTTATTGTTTTTAAACCAACCTTCCTTAGCAGATGAGTGTTGCTGTGGCAGACACTGGTAATAGCCAGTGTCCTTACCACCTTTGATAATTCTGGTGCCATCATATTCTATGTCATAGTCATCCCCATAGATAGACAGGAGGTATTTCTCATGTAGAGTTAATGGGATAATTGTTGGAGGTCATCCTAGCAATGGTATGAGCAATTTGCATTCTGCTTTGCCATGCTTCCAGCACATCCTACCATACTATTTGCCATCCTCTTGTACTGTGTTAATACACAGTTTTTCCCCCAACTGCATTAATGTCCAGGACAACTTTATTCCAGGCTTTTGTCCTCTCAACTTGTTTGGGCCCCCCTTTACCAAACAGACATTTCCTATATGACCTAAAGGGCTGCCACGAGGATACAGTTTTCTTCATGAGTGAAGTGTTCCTATATCTCCCTTGATAACTTGTTCTACATCATTACTGCATTACTGCACATAACAAATATGCCACAGTCGTACACACAATAAAAAAAAAACTTTTGATGTAATCATCAGACAAACAACACAACAATGAAAGTGTGCCTGCCATTTCCCTGTAAAAAAGTTAGGTAACATAAACCCCATAATTATCATGCAAAAGCTCAGTCTATTCAAATGAAGCTGAGCTACAATAATGGCTCCATATCATACATGTATTCAGAATAGTAAATAAATCACTTTAACTGATTCTTCCTTCCCCTAGTCCCTACTATTGCCATGTATTCATAATACTGTCATCTTTCATTGTTCAGTGGTACTCAGATATCTCCAAGTAAAGACATATGTATGGCAAGCCAACAACACATCCTTACCACTTTAGTACTTCACGGTTAAAACACTGAATTTCAACCATGTGTATGCACAATCAGTAAATGACACCAAAGCATGCGCTTTTCTCAGTGACCACTAATCATTTTCACTGCTGCTGTGATTTTCCATTTGCAAATGACTGGTTTCCCACTGTTCCCATTAAAGCCATGGTAATATGTCCATCATATCACTAAGATATACATTTCCTGAAGTGACCTCACTAATTTTATACCACTTTGAAGTATTTTGTATTAATTTACTATGTTTATATTATTTTTTACTCTAAAAAATTTAGCAGTTTCCTAAGTCATTTACAACCTAGCTTGAGTAATCGCAAGTTAATACAGCAGCATTAAACTACTTAATGTAAATTTAGGTTCATTTGCATATTTATGCAAATTAGGATGTTTTATGTTTAACTCTGTGAACCACAGCATCACACAAACTTGTACAGCCACTTATGCAAGTAAATCATTCTTGGCTATTCACGAAAGTGGCCCAAGGATCATGTGAATGTGCTGTAGATGGTGGCATTGTCTGCTGCAGTGCTCAGGAGTCCCCAGAATGCAGGAACATGCCAATAGCCTCAGATTTGCTCAAAGCCGAATATGTTTTGAGAAAGCAAAATGGAGTCATATACATGAAAGTTTGAACCATGAAGTATAGCCCCTGCCCATTTAGCATTGCCTGCTACATCTTATCACCTCAAAGCACTCAAATTTATATAAAAGTTGATACACACACAGGAATATTTATTTGTGCAAAAAGACCCCCAACCCAAAAAAAGAAAAAAAAGGAAAAAATACAAATACTGCAGCTCTTCTGCATGAAGCAGGTTTAAGTGACAGTCAAGTGTAATAGTCCAAGAACAGTAGATAAAGCAGTGCACAGCAGCATTATCAATTGTAAGTACTATAAAAAAATGAGGACTGTGTACGTTTTTTTTTATCCGCAATATAAATGAAATGTGAATATATTCCTTTTAAAAAAGCATGTATGTGACAAAGCATTTTTGGTTAAACTAAATTTGCCAATAATAACAGTGCCTCATCTAATGCAGCTGCTGGTTAACTGAGTCTGGTTAAAGTTATATCACACCCCAGAAGGAGTGGTCTTAAACGTGATGACCACACCTCTGGTTGTACTTCTTTTGACCCTGGCACATCAAATGATGGCCATGTCTGTGAAGACATGAGGCCACACTCAGAATTGGTCAGATAAGGAGACAAAAGTTATGGTCCAACTTCTTAGTGACTCATACATGGATAAGATCCATACACATATCTGAGGCAGTGAATGGGAAAAAATAGACATCTGGTAGGAGTTGAATGTGCACTTGTCTTCCCTGCCAGGGAACACCCACTCTGGCCAGCAGTGCCACAGGTTTGACACCCTGCAGAAGCATAGGCCTGACCAGCTTGCCAAGTGCTACCCGACTTATTATCACTTAATCAGCTGACCTTAACCAACAAAATAATCTCTCACCCCAAAATGTGCCCAGCAATCTCCCACTTAGTTCAGCCTAGCAACAAAACCAAAACCCTCAGATCATCTAACAAACTTTTACCCAAGGTTTCCAACTCCCATAACTGTCATGGCAATTCCCTCTATTTACACTTAATAGCAAAATTCTGCAACAACCTACCAGAGACAATAACAAAAACTTCAACCACAACCAGTTCAAATCATTCCTAAAGGAAAACTTAACTAACCACTTGTGCTCTCACCAGTCATCTGGATAATGATTAACCAACATCATTTACTGTTCTCAGCAAAACCCATATTCTTCTAATATGTATTTGTTTCTCAGTATGGAAATTCATGCAGTACTTGCATTGTTCTATTGCTCTTTTGTACTATTGCCTGTATTGTTCTGTAGATTGCACTGCACTATTATGTTTGCTTGTTCTTGCATTGTAGTGTACTATTGCTTGGATTGTATTCTCTAAATATGCTCTGTAATATTGATTTTGTAATACTGTGGTGCTTTTCTCCCCAGGTCTCAGCTGAAAATGGGCCCCTGGCCCAGTCAGACACTATCTGGTAAACAAATGTATTAAATAAATAAGTAAATAAAATAAGTGGGTTGACCAAGTGATGTTGAGAAGGTCTAAGATCTATAGCAAGTGTAACTTTTTTTTCTCATATTTTTGGTCATAATTAAGATAAAAATAAACTATAAAAACGTGACATAAATTAAGGTATTTGAAAATTATATATATAACTGCAAATATATATATATATATATATATATATATATATATATATATATATATATATAATGTTATTATAAGAATGGAAAATAAAGCATAAATATATCTATAAACAGAAATGCTTCTGCATGTAAATATCTGGTATATTTATCTGATAACTTAATATTCTGTATAAATATAAATGTAATATATGTATGAGTAAAATAATCTGTATATATATATATATATATATATATATATATATATATATATATATTTATATATATATATATATATATATATATATATATATATATATGTCGGTAAATCACATATATACACCTGTCTATTTTTTATGTATATAAATGTATGTATTTATACAAAAAATATATTTGCATTACCACATAATTTCATTTAGTACTGCATTATCTTAGATAATAGTTAAAGTACATGCTGAGAGTTTTAATAAAGAAAGGGGTTTGCTTGTGTAAGGCAGAGAAATATTTATTAGTGTAGTAACTGTATAAGACAGTCAGTTCTTCCATAATACTAACTGCAGGTACAAGATGGCTGAATTCAGTCAGGCACCACACCCTAGTAAGAGTAAAGGGGGAGGGGGTGTCTAGTGAATGATTGGTGAGTACGTTAGTAAGAAATTATCAGCTGTTATTACTTCTGTATACATTTTAAAATTATCTCCTTAAATGCTTAGAATTGCTAGGTAGAAAACTATGAAAAGAATCAAAAACTTCTTTTAATTTATATATTTTTCTCTGTGTGTACATCTTCTGCTGAACACAATTCACAAAAGGTTACATTCAAAATATTACATTTTAAAACACCATTTCACCAAGCAGTCAAGCTGCTCACACCTACAAAAATGTAACAATTTATTGATAACTTGTAATAAAGGGAAATTGACACAGTATGAGAATTCATATAGTAATAAATATTTAAACAAGCTCATGGTAAGAAAGTATGGCAGAGAATGAAATGCCTTGCATATTAGTACTAGTGATATCAGTAATATTAAGGAAAAAAACATGAAATACAAGTAAGCAACAATTATGTCATCTCTTTCTAGCCGACAATGAATTAAATTACAGCCAGTATTAGCATGAAGCCACAGGTAAGCATGAATAAAGCAGTAAATAATAATGTGTGTTTAATAGCAACCTTTTGAAATATCAAGACTCGCTAGAATGTGACCCAAAATATGGAGAATGAGTGGCCAAAAGAACAGATATACACATATGATCTTTGAGATAACATTTCTCAGAATATTCCCTTTTCTCCAAGGTATGGAGATCTTGGAGATGGTATTTATAAGTTGTGGGTGTGTGAGGTCCTGCCCCCCCTTCAAAAAGAAGGTTAAAGGAGAAGGCAGTTTTGCAAAATTTGCTCTTCTGTGTTTTCGGTCTTTTTTCTGGCTTGTCAGCACATGTCATTTCTATTGCTGACATTTCAATAGGCAGCCACGTTTAACTGATTTTATTAATATGTATATAAAGAAATCATTTACAAAGGATGGTAACTGAAGGATTACAGTGTATTTAGTGCAATACTAACCAAATGCAAGAGATATGTCTGTATATAAATGCAGTATTCTGACTTTAGTTGATTTCTTTAATGTATATCAAGAAATAATTTATAAAGGATGCATTAAGTACATCACTGCAACTAATTGTAAAAGATTTGTTAACATAAATGTACAGTATTGCATCTATAACTGATTTTATAAGATGTAAGTATTTATAAAGTTTTTTTTTCCTGTACAATATTACAACCAAATGCATATCAGTCATATATATGATAATTTGTTTGTATAGTAGACTGCAAAATGTAAATCCACTTCAACTTGACAGCTTTGCACCTTTTCTTCCCAAGTATATATAAGCACTTCTCATATCATTTCATCACAAGCATCCATAAGCGCTTTTTGTATCATTTGTCCCAGGTATACATAAACACTTCCCAAATCAATAGTTCCATGTATGTATGCATAAGCACTTCACAGACATTCTGTTTTACTTCAATAAAGATTAACAAACATAAAAATGTTTTCAAATGCCATCTAACATAATGTGAGAATTTCTTGTGTTCATTTTCTCTTTTGCCCCCTCTCTTTTTCTTGTTTTACTTATCCAGTCTTTGTCCTCCTTTATTTTATTTCTCTCACATTTATGGTCATTGTTTTACAGATCCAAATTCTTCAGGAGCAGCCCAGGGCCATATCTCCCAGGTTAGGGAACATTCAACCTCTGCTTATACAAAGATGCCCTCACAGGGTTGTCTTACTCCTGTGTCTCACTCTCTGTTGTGTTTTCCCTTTTTCAGTCTTTCCTATCCTCCATTTCCATTTTTTAAAGTAAACAACAGGGAGTTCAAATAAGGCTATCCCTATATGAAACATTTTAACACCCTTTATTTATTTTGAAATATTAATAATAAAAGCTATACAGTTTGCCACTTGCCATAGGCCTTTGAAGCATGACTGTGCATAGCCATATCTGTCTGCAGTATCCCAATACATACAAAGTAATACAAAGCCAATGTCTTTAATGTAGTACTTCATTAGTACTTAAGGCTTAGGTACTTTGTACATTTGCTGTAAGTCAATTTGTTTTTCACAAACTGTTCACTTTTCCTTACTCAGCATAAATAACATGCGCTTAACTTTTTATATACAGCAGGGCTTTTCACGGACAACCAGTACATAGCTGTGAAGTCCCAGACAATGACTACCACCCTTAGTGTCTAATTCTGACTGAATAAATACAAAACATTCTAAATAGTCTTTATTAATTTTATATAACTCAGAAAGTGAATATAGTTTATCTAAGACATTTGATTTTTTAAGGTTTGCGATATCATTGCCTTAAACTGATCCTTTTTTTCCTACTCTTTTGCGATTCCTTCCATATTTTACAGTAAACTGTGATGGCAGAATAGCCTCTCTCTGTCTGCCTTTGGTCACAGGTTGCCATTTCTTAAAGGAACTCTGTGGTTAGAATACATTTGTACCCTGAAAAAGAGACTCAGGCAAGTCCTGAACTGGGCTATTGTCAGGCATAGCTTATATTTCTGTATTATGTGGGGTAAATGCTTCATACTCTGTCTGGATTTCACCATTTGAGCTTGACATACCAGCACTTGGTGTTGCAAAAAGCCTAGAAACTGATTTTGTTGTATTGATGCCATTACTGGTTTGGAGAAAGGTGCAGAGTTGGAACCCTTCCTGATAATTTACCATTCTAATATTTTAGCAAGAAGCAGAAATGTAGTTAGGTCACTTGTTACTCTAGGTAGTCCCTGAGCTGGTTAGTGCCCTCACAAAAAGCTCTTACATTTGAAAGCCATTACTATAGTATAGTGCTTATACAAGATCTGTGCTAAATATGTTACTAAATGCATTCATTTCAGCAGATACCTTATAAGGTCTTGGCCACTGAAATGAATAGTGTCACTTGCTTACCTCCACTCTGTAGCTCTTCAGCACCACTAGTTATCCCCCAAGTAGCTTGTGTTTGGTACAACTGCCCCCACCTCCCCACCCTAGTAACAGTGCTGATTTTAAGTAATTGCCAATATCATCTCTCATTCTGCGCAAAGATTTTTAGGTAACAACAGAATGAGAAAACACAGACTTCAAATGTTTTCAGTATTTTATAAAAAAATATTGAGAAGGAAATGTGCTACATAATGAGGTAATGTCAAAAGACATATTTTACGGAATGACAGTCAAAGTTAGTATCATAATTGTTTATGTGTTATGCAATAAACGAAGAATGCCCGATGTCCTTTAGCCAGTCCTACTTGATGCAGTATTAAAAAGGCATCAAACTGTATGCTGCATACATAAAGTTTTTTAATATTCTGTCAGCCAATGAATAACTGAATTATCTTTTGAAATGCTTTAGTTGAACGCAGTTGTATGTCAGATTCGTTCTTTCAAAAAGGACTGCAAAAGTTCATATAGGACATAGTGTCCCTTGAATCCTACTATGTTTTAAGATTTTCTCACAAGGTAATTTTTTGGAAGAAGACAGCATCCAGCACAAAGAGGAAACAATGAGCAGCCTTCTAATTCTTGGAAGCCAAAATGAAAAATAAGGATAA
>NC_056730.1:1000241180-1000363680 GCF_019279795.1 Protopterus annectens | reverse complement strand
TCTGTGGCCTTTCCGCTGCTGCAGATGTCTTGAGGTACATTCCAAAAGGGGCGTTGTACTCTATAATGGGTCTAATGAGTGACGAGTAGAGGGGAACAGTGACCTCTTTTTTCCTGGATGAGAACCCTTTTATGATGAGGTGTGCCACATAGAAGGACTTCCTGACTATCAAAGGAGAGACTACTGTCCACCTGGGTCCCAAGGTCTCTTATCACGCATTTGGTGTTAAGTAGATTGCTGCCTAAGTGGTAGTTCATGGGTACAGAGTTTTTACCAAAGGGGATGACACTGCACTTTCTGGCATTGAGCTTGAGGCCATGGCTTTGACACCAGGCATCTGTCTCAGTGAGGCCCTTCTGTAGGATGTCCACATCATTTGGTGACTTGACTATGGCTCCTAGTTTGCAGTCATCTGTGAACTTCATTAGCCAGAGGCCTTCTGTGTAGCCTGTACTTCAGAGAAGTAGATACCAAACAGGAGAGGTCCCAGGACAAAACCCTGTGGTACTCCAATTGTCACTGCTTTGAGGTCAGATTTGGAGTCTGCAACTTTTTCATTGTGGGTTCTGTCAGTGAGCCAGTTGGCAACCCATCTTGTGATGTAGGGATTTATACCTAGTTTAGTGAGTTTAGCTATAATTCCAGAATGGGGGATGGTGCCAAAAGCCTTGGCAAGGTCAAGATAGGCTGTGTGAACCACCTTACCCTCATCCACGGCTTTGGTGACTGCCTCAAAGAAGTCGATCAGGTTCAGGAGGCATGATCTGCCTTTCACAAACCCAAACTGGGTGGGATCCAGAGTTTGGAGGTTACCAATGTCTTTGTTTATGAGTTCCATGATGATACGTTCCATGGCCTTGCAGACCAGGCTCATCAGGCTAATAGGTCACTAGTTCCCGGGGTCAGTGGTGGCTCCCCCTTAGTGGAGTGGGATAACTGTTGCTGTGCACCATTCAGTGGGCACAAAGCCTGATGCATGGCTATTATTGAACATGGTGCTTAAATGGGGAGCCAGTTCATTCTGAAGTTCGTGTAAAACGCAGCCTGGAATGTTGTCTGGTCCCATGGATACTGTGTTTTTGGCTTTAGAGAGTGCAGCTTTTACCTGCATAGTTGTGATTACAGGGACTCTGCATTCTTCCTGTATAGATATGGGCCCTTTAGGGGGTGAGAGGGGGTTAATGTTAGCACTGAACTGATCTGCCAGGATGTTGGCAATATCAGTTGGTTCTGTAATTTTCGTGCCTTTGTGCTGTAACTCAGAGCAGATCTGGGTGTTGCCATCTAGATTCTTGACATAGCTATAAAATGCTTTGTGGTTGTCCTTGGATTTAGTGGCGATTTTTTTTTCGTAGCTAGCTTTGGAGGATCTTATAAGGGATCTCAGCTTCTTATTGTGGCTGACCAGGGAGCTCCTCCACTCATGGGATTTTACTCTTTTTTGCAACAGTTTCTTCCTTCTTTTGTACAGGACCACCAGATTGGCTTCCTTTTTTTGGAGGATAGTGTCTTGGTTCTGTTTGGGATAGCACGATCCATGCACTCGTGTAAGTGGTTATAGAGTGCATTTGTGTAGGATTCAGCAATTGTAGCTGTATTGTCCATCTGCATGGGTGTCATGAAGTTCACCACTTCTGTCTTAAGAAGCATGAAGTTGGTTTTGGCGAAATTTTTTACTGTGATTTCCTTAATGGGGGTGGGGGGGTGGGATGGGGATATCAAGGGTGATAAGCTTATGGTTGGATCGGACCAACGAGGAGTTGACTTCAGGTGTGGAACACCAGTCCCTCATGTTGGAAATGACTAGTTCTAAGATATTGTTGCCCCTGGTGGGGGTGTGGATAAGTTGATCTAGGGCATTGGAGTTTATGAATTCCAGAAAGTGTTGAGCTAAGGAGTTGGTACAGGAGTAGTTTTCCCAGTTAATGGTGGGATAGTTGAAGTCACCCATTATTAGGGTGTTTGGTTGAACCCTAATATTTTCCATTACATCAAAAAAAGAGGAGTGGGAATCCTGGGGCATGGTGGGGGATCTGTAGCAAGCTACAATTTGGATTGCAGTTTTGCCCAGAGTTAGTTGCATTTGGATAACCTCGGATGCATTATGCTGAGCAACTAGACTGGAGGTGTGGATATCCTTAATGAATATAGACACACCTCCGCCTTTGGTGTTTCGGTCCAGGTTACATGGCCCAGAAGTGTGGTATGAGTTATAGCCTGGTAGTGCAGGGGTGCTCTCTGGAGCCTTGAACCAGGTCTCATTCACTGCACAGATATCAATATTTTCCATTTTAAGTAGTGCCTCGATTGAGTGCATTTTGAGATTTAGACTTCTAGCATTGAGTAGCATTACCCTCAGTTTTTGCTTGCCTGTTCCTGTTATGGTGGTGAATTTGCTATTTGAACCCTGCCTAAAAAAGGCACTATAGAGGCAGCAAGAGCCTTAGCCAGTATCCAGAATCCCAGGGGTGACAGGTGCAGGCCATCTGTGGCAAAACATCATGGTCTGTCGACCATGTCATCCCAAGAAGACAGATACTGGATCCCCTTAGAATGACACTAGAAGCTTAGCCAATTGTTGAAGTCAATCATTTTGTCCTTGTACTGCGGTATCATTCTGGAAGATGGCAGAATGCTACTCAGGACTAGGGTCATACCTGCCTAGGCTACGAGATTGGAGACCTCTTCCATGTCTCTTTTCATGTAGTCCAGGGAGGTACATCTCAGGTCATTCACACCAACATGGACAATGATAGAGTCATATTTGTACTTGTTGTGGAGTGACCTGAGTGTGTGGGTTATGTGGCAGATCCTGGCACCCGACAGGCAGCTGACAGTAACCTTCTCCTTGTTTAGCCTGGTAAGTGGGATATCAGTGTGCCTGACTATAGAGTCACCTATGACTAGTGTGTTGGGTACGTTGTTTTGCCTTATTGGTTGTAGTTGAGTGGCACTCTGAGTCTGTGGTCTACGTGTCATTTGCATTGTGTTGGGGGATGGAGGTTGCTTGCGTTTCTGCTTTAGAGGTCTCTGTTGCTTACACAGAGTATTATTGAGAGCCTCCGCAAATGTTTTTGTGTTACTGTGTGTGGATTTTGGTGGTGTAGATTTAGTGAGACTATGTGATGAGTGTGGTGTGGTGAAAATGTTTACCTTCTCCTCATGACTGTCAAGTTCAGTCTTGGTTGGAGAGAGCTTTACCTCCAGTTTGGCTAGGTAGGTGCATCTCTCACAGGTTGTAGTGTTGGGCGGTAGGAGGAGAGGGTTGTCTGTGTACATGAGGCAATTTCTACATTGCCTCAAGATGCCCAGATTCATCAGATAGATAGGAGAGAACACTGGGAGCTGACCCTTGGACATGCCTGAATAAAAAACTATTTTCCTCTAGATAAGTGAGGAAAGTGAGTACAAGAGCTGTTTTTCTCTAAGCAAGTGAGAAATGTAAGTACAAAAACTGTTTTCTTCTAGGTAATGAGGAAGATTGAGTGCTACAGTAATTAGTAGCTTATTTAGTGTTTACAAGTTCTGAACAAGTGCTGAGCATGAACAAGCAAATTTAAGTGCTAAAACTAAGAATCTGTATCTGCACTAGATGAGTTACAGGACAAAAATAAGTGCAAATGCAGGCTTTCAAATCAAAAAGTTGAGAGAGATGGAAGATTGCCCAAACGGCCAATAACTACAATTTCTGCGCCAGAACCACTCCTTATGTAGTAGACAGGTTATCTAGTGCTGACCACTCCCACTGATAAGCTAGAAGGCTTCCCTCCAACACAGAAAGGGTTTTAGAAGCTTTTCCAATATAAATATTCTAGCTGTCTCTCCCCATCACCTAAAAGAGGTCATCTCATTCTCCACTTTTAGAGCAAAAATCAAATGACACCACCATCAAAAATATCACTGAAAGTGCTTTTCCACTAGACACCAAACTCGCCCCTCACCTACATCACTTCTACCTCAGCTCTATGCTCTTAACTGCTGCTTCCCTCCTAACTTTATTACTAAAATAAATGAACATTTGTTTTCTTCTCTGTTAATATTTAATCATTGTTTTAATTGTTTGCGGGATTCTATACATTCTGAGTGCTCCATCCTTGTAAATTAGTTCTGTTTTATTTTATTATAAATTTCTTCACCTGGGATGTGCCTACAAATGGTCTTTTGTGATCAGTATATTACCATAGGAAACAAACAAAATAAAATAAAAATAAATAAATAGAAAACAATATTAGTTAAATCTGTTCAGTGTTCTACAAAATTGAGTACCATTTTATGCTGCATATTTCCCAGCCTTACACAGAGGTTTGTGTATAAAATCTCAGGCAAAACTTGGACTTAACTGATGCTACTCCACCTTGCAGCTACAGAATAAAGGAATTTTCAGCAAAATGTAAGACTGCCTAGTAAATGAATCCATGTTGTTCATTTATAGAAATTAATTGTTTTTGACAGCAATAGACATCCCCGGGATTCACCGCTGAGCAATCCAGGAACATGCTGTTTTGATGTGCATGAGCCTGCCTACACTGTTCATGCACAGAAAGCCTTGCGGTATGCTAATCAGCTCATTTGCTGGTGAAAACCATGAAAATGAGCTGAATTACTGATTCAGGAAGTAGGCAGGTCTCTGTGCAGGAACAGTGTAGGGTGCAGAAATGTATTTGGCTACTAATCGAATACATTTCTGCAAAATAGAAAATGGAGGCATGACAGCCTCAAAGAAAGCATGTAGTCCCTTATTTAGGCATGCCAATGACCAAATACATGGCCATTGACATGAAAAATAGTTTATTTTTTGTAAAATAAAAGTTTTTTTTTTACCAATCTTGGCCGTTTAAGCCTTGGGCAGTGGCACGCAAACGGGATTGTGTTAAAAATACAAAAAAAAAAAGGAAATATCAAGTTTGAGAGAAATCTGCATTTTTCATAATAGTCAATGGCATGCAGAATGAAAACAATACTAGGGAATAGTGGTTGCTAAGGGGAAAGGCTCAGTGTAAGTGTGGAAGCTCAGGAGTAAGGCAGTGGGGTATGCAAATGAGGGGATTAATACTGAATCACAAATTTATTCTAAGTGTCAGACTGCACCTTACCATGTAGATGCTCCAACACCATGGTGTAGACAGGAGGAGCAGCTAACATGAAAAGGGTGTGTGTCATGAATGCTGTAAGCACATTGGAGCTCAGTGGCCCCTGTTTTCCCTTAGCTAGGTACAGCTAAGGGAGGGTGTGTGTCCGAGGCTCTATTTCCCTATTCCATGAAATGCAGAGTGTGTTCACATCTAGGAATGGCTAGTTCTGCTGAAAAACATTTACTTTAGCTAAATGTGTGTGTGTGGTGTGCACTGGGCCTAAAACACAAAAAAAAAAAAAATACACAGGGGATGGCAGAGCTGTTGACATTTGAGCACCGGGAATGCATGGCTTAAACGGAGGAAATGAGAAAGGGAAACTGCAGAGGAAAGGCAATCAAGGAGAATAAGCCTAGCTGGCAGGTGGAATGTATCAGAATCAGCCAATTACACAGGCAGCAACCCAGCACAGTACTATAAACTATGCAAACACCTTACAGTCTGTTTTTTCCCACAAACTCTCCACCACTGGTGTACACATTCGGGGGAATTTTAAACTGACAAATCTAACAAAACATGTCAGGGGCTGCTGTTGCTCTGATCTATCAGCATGTGCTAGAGACTGAGGGTGGTGAGAAGGAAAATGCTAACAACCAACTCAGACTGAGGAGGAGGAGAAGAGTGTTCAGACCCAGGGTAACCTACCAGGGGCTACATGATCTGGATATAGTAGAGCAATACAGGGTGGACAGGGACATACTTCAGCAACTTATTGAGCTGTGCCGAGCTCACCTCAGAGCCAGAACCAACAGAGGTGGACCCATCCCAGTGGATACCAAGGTATGTGTAGCCTTAAGAATACTAGCTACAGGAACTTTCCAAAGACCAACTGGGGATATCTTGGGGATCTTACAGGCATCTGCATCCAGGATACTCCACCAGTTCCTGGATGCCATGGAAACACATGCCGCTGAGCACATTCACTTCCCCAGCACCGATGAGAAGAGTACCATCAATATGTATCTCTGCCACCATGTAGCAGACTACACAGAGGTACCGGGTGCCATAGACTGCATGCAAAGTAACATCAAAGCACCACCTGGTGAATGGGGTAGGGTCTACATAAACCGCAAGGGCTTCCCTTCCATCAACTGCCAGGTCGTGTGAGATCCCAAGGGCATTATCATGAATGCGTGTGCTGGCAGCCCTGGAAGCTATCACGACTTCTACAGCTGGCATTCATCATAGCTGTACTGGGCGTTTACTAGTGGGGACATCCCATATGGCCAGCTGGTTGGGGGTGCTGGCTACGCACTGGAGCCGTGGCTGATAACACCCATCAGAAATGCACACACACACACACACCCACACAAAAATGCCATAATGAGGCACATGCACAAACCAGGATCATTATAGAGCATGTGTTTGGGATGCTCAAGTCACGGATCCACTGCCTTGACATATCCGGTGGAGCCTTGCAGTACTCTCCAGCCACATGTGCACACATGTTCATAGTATGTGCCATGCTACATAATATGATCCTGTGGAAACAGCTGCAGCAGGAACAAAATGGGGAAGGGTCACACAGCCCCCCATCATTGCCAAGGCCTCCACAGACATAGAGGGACTTGGAGGAGGAACATCCTGAGCCTGCTCCTGTAGGCAAAGAGAGGTGTGCCCAGTATGCCCTGGCTTTGGAAAAGAGGCAATGCATAGCACATACACTGTCACTGTAGAACCTCAGGGACTGATCTCTCTCTCTTTCTCTGACTCACACACAGTAAATTATATGCCAAACATCCCACCACCTATACCTGACCATGTATAGGCAGTGTATTTCATGCATGCAATTTAGCCAGCTGTAAAGCCCCACCCTCACAACAGCTGCAGGCACAAGGTAAGTCAGTCTCTGTAACAAAATAAACTAATGGAGTGTAATTTTCTGATAGCATATCTATAGTATTGATCAAGCATGTAAGGGAATGGTTTGGCTAACTGGGATAGCAGCAGACAACTGACAGCACTGTGAAACAGCAGGAAGTGTATCCACAGTACTGCCCTACCCACACCATGCAGTATACCCTAGTTGACAAATACCACTGCAGTATATGTGGTGAGCCAAATAACTGGGGGGTCATAGGTCACATGCATGGATGTCAAAGTGGGGGTCCCATACCAACCACCAGCCCCACACAGCAGATCAGCTGTAGAAAACCATACATAAATGCCTGACAAAGGCCCCCACATGGCGACATCCATGAAATCCCCACCTACAGACTTTTACACAGTGATATCACAGCAGGTCTGGCAGTGGCAGTATGGCTGTGAAAGTTAAGAAGTCTGAAACTACAAATGTCTATGCCAGAACAATTTGACCTGTGGTTGATAGTGTTATGCATGTAGTCTGAAAAATAGGGCAAACCACTATGCTAAATGGGACCAAAATGTTAAGCAAATATCAGCACAGTCTGCGCAGATGTGTATTGTGTACAGTTGTGTCACCCCCCCAGCCATAGTCCCATAGAAATGCAGTAACATGTTCCTAGCCTTAAGCAGCATCCAGCTGTCACCCAGACTAATGGTGCAATAGTAACAGAAAGCAATTGTTAGTAACACCCACAGTCAACTTGCTTGTGCCATCCCAGGGGTGTCTCGTGCCAGCAGCCTGGTAACATATGATCATCAGAATGCACTACCCTGCTACAGATGGCCTGCATCTGTCAAACCTGGCCTACAGGCCTCTGGCAAATGCCTATGCCTCACCCACAGTGCCCTTTAGGGAGTGTCATGGGGTCCATAACAC
Organism: Protopterus annectens; assembly: GCF_019279795.1. Classification (NCBI taxonomy): domain Eukaryota; kingdom Metazoa; phylum Chordata; order Ceratodontiformes; family Protopteridae; genus Protopterus; species Protopterus annectens. The sequence goes on along the minus strand of NC_056730.1, from coordinate 1,000,355,805 downwards.
CAACATAACATAGCCCACAAAATGCAAAGAAAGGCCATGCTGATAACTGCTAGAAGCAAACCTGCCAGCCTCAGGGAGCCTGAAATCTGGACAAAGCCATGAATAATGGGGTGATGAAGGTCCAAAGAGAAGGACACATGTGAATACTGCTCTAATAATGTTATAAAGTTGATGGAATGATTTGCATTTGGATGGAATGTCTGATGGGTACAAAGTTTGAAACTGCAATGCCAACTGTCAGAAATATCTGACTTCAACACATATGCTGGAAAATCATACTTGTTTGGGTAACCAACAAGATATATGACTCATGGATGTGGTCATTCTGTGATATTCTGTACAGTCGACAGGCAGGGCTAGGAGTTTAAACATGGGAATGCACTCACTGCAGTAAGGCCTAAACCTGGAAGATGGTGACATGTCTGCACCCACAGAATCCTGGGCCACACCCATTGGGATTAAGACACCCCTCCATGATCACTCACCCTATGCAACATCCTGACCCCAGCATGTGGCCATCCAAGCAAAATGAAGTGGGCCATACATATATGTGTGACAAATACACCTCCAGGCTGGTCAAACAGTCTGACACACACAAGACCTTCCAAGTGCAGTCAACCACTTCAGGAGAACCCAATGCAAAGTACTGATAGCTATAGGCAAACATATCTGCCCAGGACACCCCCCCCCCCACATATCCTATCCCCTCCAACTTTATCTGGACTCTGCCTGTCACCCTGAGCCTGTCTGACTTATATTACCCAAATGTGGACTGGAAATCAGACCAGGCCTGAACATAAATGCACAGAGATTCCACCATTGTAATATATCACCAAGTTGCTGGACCACTTCCACAGCACCAGCAGTCAATTGCTTGTATGCACACCACTCAATAGGCTGGATTGTGCAAGAATGCATAGCATTTGGCCCATAAACCTGGTGTGTGCATCATCCATCCTATATTCCTCTGGTAAATCACTGTGATGATCTGAGGAGGTATGTCACGAGGTACTGAAACAATACATGACAGTGTCAAATGGCATATATAACAGATGTCTGCTAAAACAAGCCCTGTAACCCTAGCAACCCATTCATTACTGAGAGAAATTGTCACAATCACTGTATGGACCATTGTACCCACATTTTGATAGGTTATCTCCAGATATCCTGCACCAATAGGTTGAGAGGTATGGTTGTAGCACAAAACAAACTGGACTGGAGTACAACAATCCCTGGAATGGAGTCCCACATGTACTATAGAAGGACACACTGGACATGCTCATACACTTCGAGAAATGTCAGTGGGATCTAGAAATGAACAGGCCTTCCCCACCCAGTGCACTTCTCATTGCCCCACCTTAGCAGTCCTGAAGATGTATGTCACCATAGAAGTCACTTTTGTTAGGCTTAGCCCCATAACCCAGTACTCTTCCCCATTCCCTACTTTAGTGGTCCTGCAGATATCAGTCACCTTAGAAGTCCCGTTCATCAGGCATCAGCCCCATAAGCTTTGTGGCATGTGTGATAACTGTGTAACATTATAGTACAAATAACTAGTTTGATAGGAGTTCTAATCTGAATCCTGGTAAATGTAAAAGTGCATGTGTGTGTTCACAACTAAATGTTTTTGGGTCCATTCAAACCTAGTACACTTTCTCTTTCCCTACTTTAGCAGTCCTGCAGATATCAGTCATCTTAGAAGGGACTTCCATCAGACCTTAGCTCCATAAGCTCTGTGGAGTGTGCTATAACTGTATAACACTATAGCAAAAATAACTAATTAGGTAGGAGTTCTACTCTCAGTCCTGGAAAATGTAATAGTGTGTTTGTGTGGGACAGTTGTGTATGAAAGACTGAGGGAATTGTGTGTTTGTTTGTTTATAGGTGAAACAGTTTTATGCCATTCCCACCCACAACACTTCACACAGTCCCACCTTATCAGGCCAGATGATGTCAGTCCCTTATCAGCAACTTTGGCCAGCTGTCAGCCCTAAGCTCAGTAATGTGTGTGATAAATACTTAACACTATTGTACAAATTATTAGTTTGGCAGGTGTTCTATTCTTGTATCCAGAAAATGTGTGTGTGGGTATGTATGTTTGTAAGTAGAAGTATTTTGATATGTTTCCCACCCACTGCCCTAATTTATCACTCCCACTGATGTCATTCCTCATATCAGCACCTTTGGCCAACTCTCAGCCCACTAAGCACTGTAGCTCATATGGTAACTGTGTAACACTATGGTACAAATAACTACTTAGGTAGGGATTCTTCTCTCACATCTGGCAAGTGTGTGCTTAGGTGTGTCTGTTTGTAGGACAAAGTATTTTGGTAAGTTTAACTCCCACTGCACTACTTTATCAGGCCTGCTGATGTCATTCCCTTTATAGGTTCACAAATGTGTAGTAGGCTAATGGCCCAGGAGCCTTTACAAGCCTAGTACATAGAAGGGCCCTGCCATTGTGCCACCTGATGTTACTTCCCAGTGTGTGTAGCAAATATAGCCACTGCAGTGATCCTTGGGTTGAACTGTCTATTACCCATCCACTCATCAATATTTCTCTGGAACAAGGTCAGCTAGGTGCTCTGCATGACATGTACAGGAAGTGTATTCCAGGGCATGTGCAGTCCCTTGGTGAGGGACCTGTCCCACCATCATGTTGTGGCGATTGTGGTATTGAGGTAGAATTATCTGCAGTGTGTGGTGTGGATGGATTAATATGTAGCATTTCTAAAACAGCTGGTCAGATTGCTTTGTAAGCCAAGCACAGATTATTGCTAATTAGGTGATATGACACAGAGAATAACTAGGGTTCTCTGAGTCTGTCTGTGTAGGATGTGTGTTTAATGCCAAGGAACACATTTGTGAGGTGTTTCTGTGGGCTGTCCAGCTGTAGCAGGTATCTAGTGAGGTACATGGCAAATGGGCCATAATACTTGAGAAGTGTTCTAATGAGGGAATAGTTGACATAAATCATTCCCTCTGTCTTTCTGGATGCAAAACCTTTGTTAATGCAATGTGCCATATAGAAGGACTTACTGACCATAGTGGCAATGTGGAGCTTGAAGGAGAAGTTGCTGTCAACTTGTGTCCCCAGATCTCTTATAGTGCCTACAGTGTTCATTGGGCTCCCATTGATGTGGTACTTACTGGGAACTGAGTGTTTTACCAAGAGGGATGATGATGCATTTTGTAGTGTTAAGCTTCTGGGCTTGGTTTCCACACATTCATCTCAGTGAGGCATTTCTGTAGGATGTCTGCATCACTTGTGTAGTTCATGGCAGCTCCCAGCTTGCAGTCCTCTGTGAACTTGGTCAGCCAGAGTTCCTCTGTGTTGGTCTGGACTCCTGAGAAGTAGATGCTGGACAGGACACTATCCAGTACTGATCCCTGTGGGACTCCATTTGTGACTGCTTGCCGGTCTGACTTGGAGTTTGCCACTGTTACACTGTGTGCTCTGTGAACCAATTTACAAACTACCCACTGAAATAGGAGTTGATGCCTAGTTTGTTGTGTTTACCAATAATTCCTGACTGAGGAATGGTTTCAGAAGCCTTGGCTAGATTGAGAAAGGCTGTATGCAGTGCCTTACTGTCATACACAGCCCTGGTGACTCACTCAAAGACGTCAACCAGGTTGAGCAGGCATGATCTGCCATTCACAAAGCCAAACTGTGTGGGGTCCAGAGTTAGGAGATAACCTATATTCTGGTCAATCAGGTCCATGATGATGCGGTCCATACCCGCACATAGTAGACTTGTCAGGCTAAGGGCCCAATAATCCCCAGGGTCTGTAGATGCTACCCCTTTATGGAGAGGCATGACTGTAGCAGTGTACCATTTTGGAGGGGCAAAGCCTGAGATGAGGCTGTGACTGGCCAGGGCACACAGATGTGGTGTCATATCTCTTTGTATGTCATGTAGAACACAGCCATGGATATGTTGGGATCACATGGAAGCTGTATTCATGCCTGTGGACAATGCAGGTCTAACCTGGCCTGCAGTAAGCCTGGGTGCCTGGCATTCATCTGCCATTGTGATTGTCCTCTTTGGGGGGAGGGTTAAAGCTGGTACTGAATGTGTTGGCAAGATTGTGGCAAATATCTGTTGTCTTATGATATGAATTAGCGTTGTGTAGTAACACATAGCACTTGTGGTTATTGCTGTAGAGGTTGTTGATATAACTATCAAAGGCTTTTGTGATTTTTGTCAGTGTCTTCTGCAATCCTGCCTTCATAGCTGCATGTAGGTGATTCCATGAGAGATCCCAAGTTGTGTTTGAGGCTAATAAGGGGGTTCACCAGTCTTGGGACACCACCTTTTTTTGCAACAGTGTCCTTCTTCTGTTGTACTCTTTAGTAATGGTAGGGAACCATCACATTGCCTTCCAGTGTTTAGAGGACAGTGTCTGGGTTCTATTGGCTATCACTAGTACCATGCATCCATGTACATGTTTGTGCAGTGCATATGTGTATGATTTGACAGTCATGCAGCTATTTACCATTTGCATGGGTGCAGTGAAGTCATCCACCTCTGTTTTTATGACTGCAAAGTCAGCTTTGGAGAGGTTTTGCAAGGTGGTTACCTTGTGGGGGGTGTGGGTAAGATGTTGAGCTCCATATTGATTGTATCATGTTTAGATCTGACCAGGTAGGGATTGACAACTGTGGTCGAGCAACAGTCCCATATGTAAGTAATCAACAAAGGTCAAGGTTGTTGCATCCTTTACTGGGGGTCAGTATGAGATGGTCCAGGGCATTGGAACTGAGGAAATCCAGGAAGGTTTGGGCCAGTGTACTGGTGACTGACTACTTCCCCAGGTGATGGAGGGGTAGTTGAAGTCTCCTACTATGTCAGTGTTGGGTTGGACCATCATAGATGCCAGAGTGTTGAGGAATGTGCATTGACAATCTAGGGACATAGATGGGAACCAATAGCAGGCTATGGTGTGGATTGCACTATTACCCAAAGTCATTTGTACTGGAAGTACCTCCAATGCATTATGCTGGGATAAAAGTCTGGAGGTGTGCATATCCATTATGAATATGGAGGCAATGCACCTGTGGAGGTGTGGTCCATGTTTGGGGGCTGACAGCTGTGGAATGTGTCATAGGCTGTTTGTGCAGGGCTGCTGTCTGCTGCTGTGAATCACCTCCCCATTACAGCACAAATGTCAATGTCCTCCACTCTGAGGAGTGCTTTGAGTGACTGCATCTTGACAGTTAGATGTCTGCTGTTGAGCAGCATGACCCTCGGATTGCATACATGTCTAGCTGGTATGGTGGTAATTTGATTTGGAATGCTGCCTAATAAGGCACTATAGGGGGTGGCAAGACACTTACCCTGTACCTGAAAACCCAGGGCTAGCAGATTTAGAATATCTTTAACAAGGCAGTGAGGTTTGTCAATCATGTTATCCCAAGCAGAGAGATACTGGATCCCCTAAGTGTGACACACAACACGTATGGCAATGTTGCACTCAATTATCTGTTGATAGTACTGCAGCATCATTCTGGCTGACAGCACTATACTGCTCAGGGCTACTGTCACACCTGCCTGGACCACATAATCCAAGAGTTCAACCATGTCTCTTGTCATGTAGTCCAGGGAGGTGTGTCACAGGTCATTCACACCCACATGGATGATGACAGAGGGATACTTGTAGTTGTTGTGGAGTGGCCTGACTGGGTGTGTTGTGTTGAATGATGTCATGTGATAGACAGTTGGCTGTTACCTCTTCCATAATCAACTCAGTGAGTGTGACATCTGAGTGCTGCAGTACTGAGTCACCCATGATCACTGTATTGTGCAAGGTGGTTAGCCTTAGGAGCTTAGGTTGAGGGGCACACTGTGTGGGTGACATATGTGTCCTTTGGCATGTGCTATGTCATGATATCTGAGAGGGTGTATGTCTTGCTGATCTGTGCTGTTTGTGTAAATGACCATTGAGTGCCTCTTTGAAGGTGGGTGTGTGGCTTTTCAGTTTATGTCAGGGCTGTCATACTGGATGTTGTGGTGAGCTATGTGTTCCACATGTTGCGGTGCGTGTGTTGATCTTATCCTCTTGAAAAGCTAGTCCAGTCTTTGCTAGAGAGTGCATATTTCTACATTTGGTGATATAGGGGAAACTCTCACTGGTCTGAGTGTTTGGAGTTTAGAGGAGAGGGTTGTCTGTGTACATGAGGCAGTTGCAACAGTGCCTCAGAATGGACAAGTGCACCAGGTTAATGGGTGAAAGCAAAGAAATCCACATTTCAATCATGCCAGGAGGTGTGGTCATAACTAGTAAGTACTGGGGTTAATTCCGTGATGAATGAGTACTGCTGATGGCTCCCAGGTGTGATACACTTATTGATGCAATAACTTGTTGATGTGCAAAGCTATAATGCTATTTGAAGTGCAAGACAGAAAGAATTAGCAAGCTGTAAGGGAGCAACTCAAGGCAGACTTTCTGCCACCTGTAATACTTTACCTCATCTGTGCAGATATCAGCACTTTTGGCCAGTTGAAAGTCCAGTAAGCTCTGTAGCACTTGCAGAACTGCAAAACACTATAGTACAAATGACTGGATAGGCAGGGGTTCCAATCTCAATACTGGCATGTGTGAGAATCATGCACTGTGTAGGTTATACAATTTTTGACTTGTGTACCACCCTTTACACTTCACCTCACTTCAATTTAGTAGTCCTGTTGATGTCATTCATCTTAGAAGTACCTTTCAAGTAGGTGAAATTGTATAAACTCCGTGTCGCATCTGATAACTGCGTAACACTAGAGTAGAAGTAACTAGGTAGACAGGAGTTCTAATCCCAATACTGGCAAGTGTGTGTGCAAGAATCATGTACTCTGTGGGTTATACCATTTGTGATGCATGTATCACCCTTTACACTTCCCCCACCCTACTTTACAACTGTTGTTGTTGTCATTCACCTTAGAAGTAACTTTGGACAAGGTGAAATTGTATAAGCTTTGTGGGACGTCTGTTATCTGTGTAATACCATAATACAAATAACTAGATAGGCAGGAGTTGTAATCTCAATACTGGAAACTGTTTGTGTATGTTTTAGATACTGTTTGGCTTATAGCATTTTGATTTGTATACCACCATTTACACTTCCCCCACCCTACTTTACTAGTGCTGTTGTTTTGTCATTCACCTTAGAAGTACATTTGGACATGGGGAAACTGTGTAAGCTTTATGCCACGTGCAATGCCATAATACAAATAACTAGATAGACAGGAGTTCTAATCTCAATACTGGCAACTGTTTGTGTGTGTGTGTTTGTGTGAGAATCATGTACTATGAAGGTTATACCATTTTGAGTTGTGTACCACCATACTCATCCTAATTTAGTAGTCCTGTTGATGTCATTCACCTTACAAGTACCTTTGGACATGATGAAATTGTTTAAGCTCCGTGGTGCATCTGATAACTGTGTAACACTATAGTAGACATAAATTGATATGTAGGAGTTCTAATCTCAGTACTGGTGCATGTGGATCATATTTTGTGTGGCTGAAATAATTTTGATATATGTACCATACATTGCAGGTGGTCACCTCTCCTCTTGATGCCATTACTTTATATAGTGGGGTAATGGCATCTGCCTCACATGCAGCATGGGAAACCATTGTACAGGCTATACCAGTCCTCTGTACAGATGTGTCTGGAACATCCAGATGTTTGGAACCTATTAGTGCTCTGTCTGCCTTAACAATGCCCATGTATGTGATATCGTTGCCAAACAGGCCACAGTGAGTGTACTGACACATGTGGCAGCATCAGGTATCATACCTGACTGAAACAGCATACTGATACAATGTCTGCTACCCTCACACTTGTCCAGGCTTGTAGATGCAATACATGAGTCCAGATGCTTGGTTTTACAAGTGAATTGTTCATGTCATGGGTCACATTAAAGGTTGGGAAAGGTGTGGAATGACATATTGTGGTCTCAATCAGTATATATCAGAACCAAATGGCATCTTAACAGGTGTGTGTATACATTTTATATCTACTGTATAGCAGTAATGTTTCACACATGTCCCTACCTTCATCAGTTTGTCCAACACATTTTACTGGTATCTGTCCAAATGTCTTGCACTGACAGGTTGTGAGGTATGCTACAGGAATGTTACATTCCCTTCAGATAGGCCCTTGTGGTGACTACTGTGATGCAATACAATTAATCCCACTACAAGTGAACATGCACATAAAGTAATATAGCTCTTAGTCATAGTTGTGTGCATGGTAACTTGCATGCCCTCCACATGCCTGGTGTATTGCCAAAGCACAACTGAACAATTCCATACTCACCAGCTTCAGGGTGCTGTCCCATATGCAGACCAGAGTGACCTATGTAGTTGTGGGCGAGAGGTATGGTCAGCAGACTCACATGTGCCCTTGGTAAAGGATGGATGCAGCATGTCTGCACATTTGCAGTACAACACCCGGTACTACACAATTTTCTGTCCTTCACCATAGATTTGCACTTCTGTGCATTAGAAATCCCTATCCACAACTGCAATCTGACCTATCACATGCATCTAGATACTGTACAGATACAAGTATGTCTCATACAGTAGTCTACTAATCCCCACTAGGACCTTACCTGCATGCTCCATTGTGTGTGTGCCACCCACCTCCAGCAAGTGGGGCTTTGTACACTGATGTTGTACTATGATGGGTGGCCCAAGCTTGAAAAGGAGCTCCTCATTTGGTGTCAGTGGAGGGTGCATGGCTGGGCCCCCACCCATACCTCTCAACCTGGAAACATAAAAAATCTGGACAAGGCCCATGAAACATAGGTACAAATATGTATACTGATTAACATCAAATCTGCATACATAATTATGTAACCACACCCACTCCAATGGTATTGTGGGATACCAACTTTCAAACGCAAACTGAAGAACAGACAATCAAATTATGGCACCAGAGTCCCCATGCAGCCATTCCAAAATCCCATTTCCTGGCTATTTCACCCCATTTACCATAAACACTAATCTGTGCATAATGCTTTACTTCTACAATGTCTATTCAGATTTTATTTTTACATTTTGCAGCACAACAATGCACAAACACTAACAGACGTGCTAAACAAAGCAATACTGTCTCGCAATGAAAATAGACTTGGCATTAAAACTTCTCTGCCCTTGAAACTCACATTAATTGAAACAACATTGAAACCCACACCACATCCAAAGAAAATTCATCTGACCAGTGGTGGATAAACATTACCTGTGGGCTGTTTTCAAATCATTGGCCTCTTGCACACAAAACAAGAAACATACATGTGTTCTTTTCTTTGATACACCTTCCTGACTTTATTAAGTTATATTCCTTTTATAATACAGCACACTTGTTAGACAGAGCACATTTTAAATTTATTGTTTGAACATTTTTCCAGTAGGCTGTACTGTAGAAAATGAAACAAAATGCATGAACCAATAATGACAAAACTGTCCAATTCAGAACATTTCCATCACAAAAGTCTACTTCCATACCCGCACTATAAATAGAATGGCAATAGTTTAAGCTATAGGCATCTTGCACAGCTTCTCGCACTTATTTTCAATTTCATTATTTTTTTGTGGAGGTGGGGACAAAAGGTAAAAAAACAGGGACACATTTTAAACATTGTTTGTATAATTTTGGAAAGTTGCTAGAATAAAATGTTGTGTTACCACCATGCATTTTACTGGCACATCTTGAACCCAGAACCCTATGCACTACAGTCAGAGTAACATGCCACTATGCCAAATCAGCAGTTTCCTGAAAAATAGGAAGACTGAAACATAATGGCTATCATTTAGTGAATTCAGTTCTCACTTCTCACCATAGCTCTTAACCTCTTAGCACAAAAAATCTGGACAAAGCCAATAACGGGAGGATACAAATTCAGTTCTCACTTCTCACCATAGCTCTCTACTCTTAGCACAAAAAACCTGGACAAACAACAAAGCCAATAATCGGGGAATACAAATTCTGTTCTCACATCTCACCATAGCTCTCAACTCTTAACACAAAAAATCTGGACAAAGCTCACAAATGATGGTGGCTAAGGACGTTAGGCTATTTTACCTCTGGCCAACAGGTGTATTAAATGGGGACATTTTCACACAGACACACACACACACACACATAGTTAGTTCTACTTTGGTACTGCTGATTCCCAGGAATATATCGGTATGTTGAATATACGAAGATGAAGAGACTATAGCTGGATCCCCAAAATATGATAGTTATTTAGGTTGGCAGTTCAGACGTCAAAGAAAAATGAATCCACATTTTATTTGAGGACAAACTTTAAAATATCTAGATATATTGATGTCAGGAAAAAATGAGTGGCTTTAATAAGGAAGTTTTAGACTTTTTTTCTTTCACTTTCTCCTTTTTTTATTTAGATAATAATTAAAATGGAATTACTGTATGTCTTCCATGCAGTTAATTTCTCGATAAAAGTTTTATAGCTAGTTTCAGGAAACCACCAGACATGCATGTCTTCTTGAGCTTACTTAATAGTCTCAATGGACAGGAAAAACATTAATAAAGGGGGAAAAGTGTCTCTATAATTTTAAAAAAGTGTGGAGGTTAAATCTCAGGTGTGTGGAGGTATAGGTTAAGCTGTGTAGGGTCTCACAGCAAACCAATTCCCATTCTAACAAAATTCCAAGTGTTTCTTCTTTTGTGATTACAGTAGAGTTTCAACCCATGGGAAAGATGGACCCATTTTCTTGTAAGTGTGCACCTACCCTGAATGAAAGTTTACTGTTTAGTTACTGTACTTTCAGTTTTACTCATTGTACTATTAGTAATTCAAATCACAAAGTATTTTATTTTCGTAAGAGCCAGAATCAGGCTTCATGAAAAATTGTTTTCATAATTTTCAGACACTTTCTTAAAATTATTTTGCTGCACTGCCTTCCTTCAATCAGTGTCATTTCCTATTGCTGTGGCTCAAACCTTACTGCACTACATGCATTTTATTAAAGAAAAAAAATATCTCCTACAAGGAGAAATTGGCAGTTGGTGAAGTCAGGATCAACCACAAAAAATATGCTTTGACAAAAATCCACTTCTACCTAACTATACGAAAGATAAATTGAGATAGATGTACATACATTGTTTCTATGTAAGACTTGTATTATGAATGCATATTATCTATCTTCAGAAGCATGATCCCCTGGAGACTAGCACAAACACCGTGTCACAAGAGTAGATATGCAGTGTACAGAAATAAATAAGTAAAATAAATAGCAAGACCACCTTTGCCTGAGGGTGTTTCTGTAAACAGACATCAGTACTTTATGAACATATGACCAAATGCAGAAGAGATGACGAGAAAACTTGGATGCATATAACTATAAAAAAGAGCAAATAGTTTGCTGTAGATGTACAGCTAAAGTTTCTGCACAGGATTAGATTACAAATGCATGATTACAAACAGCACACTCACAGACACAGACACACACACACACACAGACACACACACACACACACACACACACACACACACACACACACACACACACACACACACACATACACACACACACACACACACACACACACACGCACACACGCACACATGCACACACGCACACACACACGCACACACGCACACACACACAGTTCATTTCCTTACTTGACTCTTCATTCTTGATTCCCCTGAACAATAAAAGTGCTGTTCCGAACCGTGCTGCTGCTGTTGATAATCCGTCCATTATAAGAGTGCCATTCCCACTGACATTTGTAGCCAGGCCATCTGGAAATTATGTGTGCATGAAGTGAGCTCCTTGAGCACAATTCCAACTGGCTGGTAGCCCTGATGGAGCTGATATAATCGCGCATGTGATGACGTCAGCTCTGACAGTGTGAAATCAAAAAATTAAAAAAAAAAACAAAAGGAAAATAATTGGAAATGAAGGGTTGCCACTCGGGAATCATGGCACCCCTTCATTTGGACCCAAAAACTCAGTAAAAGCCAACTAATTCAGTATGGTTGGTAGGTATGCCCCCACCTGTGGTTGTGGGGTCTTTGGCCATGGCAACAGCTTTTTGCCAGGCATGCCGTATGAGATTGCTGGCATGATGCTGCACCTGCTCATATGTACGTGTGTGCAGGCCCACCTCATTTACCCTGTGGTCAGGGTCATCCCACAGGGTGATCCTCTCCTGCAGATGTTGCTGGCTTCAACCCAACAGTACTGTGTGGTTCTGTATTATGGCTTACATTATCAGGTTTCATTCTGCTGGTGAAAAGGTTTACCGCCAGTGATGTTGCATTGCACCTGGTAGACACTAATAGGGAAACACATCACAGGACCCCATACATTTGGCAACAGTATGTCCAGTACCTGCACATGTACCTTGAATACCAGTAGCCAACACTTACAACCATACCGGTAGCCACCACTCACAGCCATACCATACCCCTGTAATCTATCAGCACAATATCAGCTTGCATTGCACTCCTGGTCCTGATGAGTCATATTGCCCTCACTGAGGGCAAGTTGATTGCATAATCCGTCATTCCTCATTCAGGTCTGTGTAAATGGATGACGTTAACTATCTTCCATGTGGATTGTTGTGTGGATGGTGCTGCGGCTTGGTGCGACTACAGTGTGTAATGCAGCTGGAAGCACATGCCTGAGTTCATGTAGGATGCAGACAGGGATGATATGATGTCCCATGGATACTTACATTTGTTGCCTTTCAGTAGGCAATATGTACCTGCTCACTGGTGATGAGGGGAGTGGTGTGGGTGCATTGCATATCCACCTATAGTGATGCTGAGCCAGTGGGTAATGTTTGCCCTATCCCTATCTGCAGCAGCTTGCCTGTAGCTATGTTGTGTTTGTATTTGTGATCTGATTGGCCACCATTACAGGTTGGGTTGGTTTGTTGTCTCTGAGATTGCAGACATATGGGAATATGGCCTTGTGATTGTCCTTGGTAGATGTCTCCAATTTGTACTACATAGTTGGCCTTACAGTAATCCACCTGTGACCTTATATGCTTGTTCAGACAATGGCTGACTTGATGCCAGGTTCGTTCCTGCCCTTACTTTGCACTGTACAGCCACTATAGGGACCAAGTCTGTGGTTTGTGTAATGCTGCTGTCCAGCAAAGGGAATTACTCTACTTTGTTGGAGGCAGGTATGGCAAGTAAGGTATTGCTGAGTCCATACAGCCGTGTATGTGTTCAATCAGTTGTTTGTAGTGGGCATGGCCACAAAGTCATAACACAGTTAGACACCTCTCCAATTTAATAATGGTGATCATGCTTATTGTACTAACCATGGCTGTGTCAGGGCAATGCATCAACCAGTACCTGTAAACATTTATGTCTGTTGTATCCACTGAAACTGATATTACGCACAAGTAGAACATGCACAACTTATTTACATACATAGATAAGTATATTGATTGCACAGTAGGCTTTGCTATCGCAGTGCTAACCTGGAGGATGTCCCACATTCATATCTAGGCTATTATGTTGCAATGTCATTGTTAACAGACTTGACAATAGTTTGACCAATATAACACAAGTCTATGTCTAAGTGACTACAGATATCAGGCACACATGTGCTTATAAGACTGTGCAGTTGAATGGTATGAACCCACTATATCACAAGCATTTCAACACACACACTTCTGCAACAGTACTTTACTCTGCACATGCTCTGTATAGGTGTCTTATATTTACAAGACAAAATGTGTATCATAGTTATTTGCACAGGTAACATATGGAGTAGCTGGCCTAGTCACTACAGACAGATCCACATGCTATGGCCATCAGTGCTGTTCAGCAGTACATCAGTACAGCAAGTCTTGTTGAGACATATGCTTTCAAACCCCTATTTTCCATTATTACAGACCACCTACTGCATTCAATTACATGCTTACTTGTTTCACATGCCTTTTTTTCTGGATTTTTCACAGATATATCCTATTTTTTCTCACACTACTTCAGCTTTTCACTGATGGACTGTATATGACAGAGGTGGTTTGAATAGATGGCAGCTTGTCTTTTGTAGATAATGCTCATGAACATGTGATGGCCTGAGCACCATTTGGTGTTTCCCAGTTGCTGATTGCATGCAGACCAGCTTTGTAGTTATTCCAATAGCCAATGTCATGGCAACACACTCCTATAACTGAGTACTCCATGTGGACGTTGGCCCTTTCCCTTACTGTGAGGAAGACATCCTGGAGGTGTGTGAGCTAATACCTCTTAGAAAAAGATCTGTGGATACAAGCCAACTAAATTGTAGAGAAGATTCAAGACCTAGGGCAGAATGTGAGTATTGCTGTTATATGTTCTGAATACTGCTTGTTTAATAGGGTTTGTCTGAACATGCTACTTCTGCATGGGTTTCAGTCTGACAAAGTTGTGTGTCTGCATAGCTCTCAACTGTAGGTCTATTCATATAATGGCCAGAGGTTTGCCTGTTGTGTTTGGTCTGTTCCCCAGACAGATGTTCTCTTTGGCAAATCAATAGCATACCCTGGTGATTGCAATCAGTAAATGCTAACATCCATTTGTGTTTCAGACTTTATATCCCTCAGAAAAAATATGTTACAACAAACCCTGTAACCCCAGCAATTTTCTTAGTGTATAACAGCAATATTTCAAGCATGGCCATGTTTTTGGGCCTCTGTCCCAAATTATGTCAGGCTTTGTACAGATGCCATACAGAAGGAGGTTGATAGGTAGAGTCTACCATTATTTTATTCTGTTCAAGATGTTGGTGTATGGAGAATGCTCATAGATGCCCTTGTAAAATATTTTATGTGGGACAGAGTAAAACGTGTTTTGAAACTAGGCTGTTAGAACATGTGAGACATATTACTGATGAGAAAGAAGACAGTTCTATAGCAGTACATTTTAATAATTCTCACCATGGGGGTAGTAGTCATTAAAGACATTTGTTATGTACAGAATTAGTTTAAATTCCTAAATGTGATACTTTATCCCCTAGGGGGTTAAATGAGTAGAGTAATTGGAGGCAGTGTATGTACATGTAATTAAGTGTAGTGGGTTACAAGGTACTGCTTTGAAAAAGGTATGTTTCTCAGTCTGATCAAACAGTCATAAAAAACAATTGTTATGTACAGAATCAATGTATGATTTTAAATCTGATACTTTATCCCAGGGGGTTGGATGAAGAGTGCAATTGGAGACTGTGTATTTAAATGTACTTTAGTGTTAATTGCATCTTCTAATTAAGGCAAGTATTTCTTGTATTGTGTTACTCCTTGAAGGCTTTGGCAAAGACATCAGAGTAAAATTAACTTGTGTGAATTACTGGCTGTTTGTATTTTTGTTTACTATCTTCATTCATTGTAGTTGTTTTGCTAAGAGGTCATTGTATATGTCTGGCCATTGTGTATGGCCAATCATGATTTTGTAGCAGTGTACTGTTCACTTATTATTTGGACTAGGGGGGGCAGATGTGAGTGTCATAGTTCCTTTTGTATCCAACTGTGCATGCTGGTTATGAGTGGTCTATCAGGAGCATATGTTTGTATGGGCATTTAGAGACATGTATGCATATATATATATATATATATATATATATATATATATATATATATATATATAGTTCCTCTTTATAATCTCAAAATACTGAAATCTCAAATTTCAGTATCTCAAGACCATAAAGGTGACTTTTTAAAATAGCAAAAGTGCATAATCGAGAATTCGAATATCTCATATTCACAGTTATGGTTTTATGCTATGTTGAGTGTGATGGTTTGTGTGGATGTTATCCAGTGTCATGTGTGGGCTTAGGTGTGATTTAAGGTAAGTGTGTGTTTTGTATGGGTTTTGGCTGGGAGTTTGGATGTATGTGAGTCTATTTGTAAGTTGTACATGTGGGTTAGGGTAGGCAGGTGAAAGCATGAGTGTGTAAGTGTTGAATTTGTTGGTGTTTGTATGTGTGTGTGTGTGTGTGTGTGTGTGTGTGTGTGTGTGTGTGTGTGTGTGTGTGTGTGTGTGTGTGTCTGTGCGTGTCTGTGTGTGTGTGTGTGTGTGTGTGTGTGTGTGTGTGTGTGTGTGTGTGTGTGTGTGTGTGTGTGTGAGGGACTGTAGAATGTCTGGGTGTGAGTTTGCTGTCTTTTCCTATTTGTGTGATCTCGGAGTTAGTATATATACGTAAGAGGGTGGGGGGGTTGCAGACCCCCACATAGAGGGTGCAGGGGGGCTTGCCCCCTCCTTATATGTAGTTTAAGTGTGTTGATATGTGTTATTGTGTTTGCGTATGTTTTGTTGTTTGATTTGTTGTAGTGTGGGCAGGAAGGTGTATGTGTTGTGTGGTGTATGGTGTGTTAATGTTCATGATTTTGTGTTTCGCGGTTTTGGGGTTTCAAGATTTTGAGCGTTCACCTTTATGGTCTCAAGATACTGAAATTCGAGATTTCAGTATTTCGAGATTATAAAGGGGAACCATATATATATATATATATATATATATATATATATATATATATATATATATATATATATATATAGATACACGTCAGTATTTCTTGGATATATATCCATATATTGTTATACATATATATGTGTCTCCACACATATCTGTCTCTCTATACATGTAAATATTTTTTTCATGTATATATTTGTAGATAATCATTCCTGATTGCACAGTGTGTCTTTTCTATTGTAAACTGATTGTATTGCATGATATGTTGTAAAAAACATCCTAACATTTCACAGGTAAGATGGCCTAGTGCTACATTGCTGTGACTATGGAGTATAGCATCCTGGGCTTGAGACTGAGCAGAGCTGATTATTTTGTTGCAGGCCAGAGGGAGGGCTGCTGGAGACAGAGTTATTAAGGCACTTTTAAGTAGTTGTAAGCGGGTTTGCAAAGCGCTAAGCGGCACTAAAACACGGTTAAACCAATAGGCACTTAAACTGTGCAGGCTTTGCTTACCGACGCTTACCAGTGTGCAAATATGCTTAGCAGAGCTAACTACTGGTTATCATTCACATTTAAGCAATGTGTAAACCTGCTAAGCATTGGTCAGCCCTGGTAACCATTGCTCACATTCCAGTCTCATAAAATAGCAGAGTAATGACATTGTGTAATAAGTTTATTTAATTTTCTGTACATAACATTTTTTATGTGCTCTCATTACAGTAGCAAGGGGTGTGACTATACTGTACAGGACATTTGGGTATACATGGGTAGTATCACATGTTATTTTTTTTAATTATTGTTTTATACATGGGTAGTATCACACATTATATGCATTCACACTTGCATGTTAGAACAGCTACAGTACACTGGTTGACAAATATGCTTCCACACATATTGTATTATGAAATTAGTACTTTTAACACTGCTTTTCCCATGTAAAATTAGATTGCCTATTGTAGTACTCCAACCATGCACCTCTGCATGCAGAGCTGGGACTCTGAGTACTACACTATCGTGTTCTTGGAGTTTCAGGTGTATGTTTTTATGTATCTGTTATTGGATATTAATATAATATTATTATATTAAATGTAGAGCACTATGTTTTTTGGCTATGTCATTAAGGACTGCTGTCATGTAGTAATGGCATACAATTCAGTTTCAGACTTCTATCCTTCAGGACATTCATCTTAATGCATAACATGTTTGCTGTCCACTTTCTGTCTGTCCTCTGTGCAGATATGCAGATGTCAGGTATTGCTGAGGCCATACGACTATGTAGGTGCCCACATAGTTTTTTGTCGTGGGTTCCTGGATACTGCTGCTAGCTACAACACACAGGATGTCTTTCTTGTGGACCTTGGCCCTTTTCCTTGCCTGTGTGAGGTGTGAGGGACATTACAGAGGTGGTGGGCTACAGATTCACAGACAGTAGGTGGGACATTTAGAGACAGCACAACAACATGGGGGACATATCTCCAGTATTATGAACATATAATATGTCATCAGTAGTGCTGTTATGCACATGGTGGGCTGACAGATTGACAGGGTTTGTGAGGACATGCATTTAGTGAGTGACTTCATGTCTGACAGTTATTTGTCTCTGACATACCTCTCCACTGACATGCTGTCCACAGACTGGCCACATGTTTGCCAGTTATGTTTTTCTATTCCCCAAGGAGTTGTTGTCCTTGGAAAATCAGTCAGGGACTCTGGGGAATGCAGTCAGTAAATACTAAAATCCATCGGCATTACTGACTTCATATTCCTCATAAAGGATATGTTACAACAAACCCAGTAACATCAGCAACTGTCTAAATTTCTGACAGCAATATGTCCAATCTACACCTGTGTTTGTGCCTCTGTCCTCAAATGATGTCAGGCTTTGTCCAGATGGCATGCGCTATGAGGCTCAGACATATTTAGTATAATTATTTCTTGCCTTCATTTCTCCCTCCATTCCAGTGATGTAATAGACCCAGAAACATGTTACAGGGAAGAGGCCATTGATATAAAGTCCTGAGCCTGTAAATTCCGACGTGAACTGTACATTTGAGAGGTCTGTGTATGTCAGGTCATTGATGACAGACTGTCACGATTGTGTACACATGACATGTGCACATGTTATTTGTGCAGTGTATGGAGGGGGGAAGGTGTAAGTGTTATGGCTCCTTTTTTATCTGACTGTGCATGCTGCTCCAGTCTCTGCTGGTCTATTGGCTGTATGCCTTTGTAGAGGCAGACTGAGATGTGTCCTGTACCATGGTCAGGATTCAGACTACACTGAGAATTGGGCCACTGCATGTAAGGGTAGTGTGTGACTGGAAAACTATTATGTATTTCTTCACACAATCTGTATACTCTACTATTCACCTAAACTACTGATATGTGACTGTGACTGTAGTGGAATTAGTTGTGGGTATGCACTTTTACACTGGTGTCTGATTTTTGTTGCTGTAACATCCCTGTAGTGCTTGTCATCCCAAAGGGAGATGATAACACATTCTTTGACATTGAGCTTAAGGCCATGACTCTTATACCAGTCATTGGTCTCAGTGAGGCCTTTCTGTAGGATGTCAACATCACTTGGGTAGTTAATAGCTCCCAGCTTGCAATTGTCTGCAAACATTGTCAGCCAGAGTTCCTTCATGTTGGCATGGACTTCAGAGAAGTTGATACCAAACAGGAGAGGATGCAGGACTGAACACTGTGGAACTCCACTTGTGACTGGTCGGCAGTGTGACTTGGGGTCAGCTATTTTCACACTGTGGGTTCTATCTTTGAGACAGTTTGCAGCCTACCTACTGTTATAGGGGTTGATGCATAGATTAGTGAGTTTATCCATGATTCCTGAGTGAGGAATGTTATCAAAGGGCTTGGCCAGATTGAGGTAGACTGTATGAACTACCTTGTCTTCAAAGAAGTTGACCAGATTGATTGAACAGGCATGATCTACCCTTCAAAAAAGCAAATTTTGTGGGATCCTGATCCTGGAGATTCCCATATCCCTGTTTCTTAGGTCCATGACAATGCGTTCCATAGCTTTGCATGACAGCCTTGAAAGTCTAATGGAGCAATACTTTCCAGGTTCTGCAGACACTCCTCCTTTGTAGAGAGGGATAACTGTAGAAGAGCACCAGTCAGCAGGGACAAAGCCTGAGATGAGTCTGTGACTGAACAGGGCACACAGGTGAGGTGCCAGTTTACTCTGCAGTTCATGCAGAAGACAGCCAGGGATATTGCCAGATTCAATAGAAGCTGTATTCTTGGACTTGGGCAGTGGTGTTTAACCCAAGCAGCAGTACTACTGGGTGCCTGGCAGTGTACAGGTATTGTGATTGGTCCATTGGGGGTGGGGAGAGGGGTAAAGTTGCCACTGACTCTGTGTGTCAGTAAATTGGCAATATATGTTGGCTCAGTGTAGGAGGTACCATTGTGCAGTAGCTCAGAGCACACGTTGGTATTGCCATGAAGATTCTTTACATAACTATAAGAGGCATTGTGGTTGTCTTTACTGTGTACTGCAATTCTGTTTTCACAGCTAGCTTTAGAGTATTTGATGAGGAACCTCATCTTTTTGTTGAGGCTGATAAGGATTTTTTTTCCATTCTTGGGACTTTACCTTATTCCATATAAGTTTCTTCCTTCTGTTGTAGAGTTTCTTTGGGAAGGGGACCACCAGATTGGCTTCCTTTTTCTGGAGAGGAGTGTCTTGTTTCTATTGGGTATGGTGGAAGTCATGCATTTGTGTACATGTTCGTACTGCATTGTTGTGTGATTTGGAGGTCATGCAACTCGTCTCCATTTGCATGGGTGCCGTGAAGTTAGCCACCTCTGTTTTTGGAGGCCAAAGATAGCATTGGAAAGGTTTTTCATGGTGGTTACCTTTGCAGGGGGTAGGAGGGATATGGATTTCTAAGGTGATGAGATTGTGGTCAGATCTTACCTTGGCGGAGTTGACTATTGGTGTACAGCAACAGTTGGCCATGTTAGTACTGACTAGGTTAATGGTGTTGCTACCTGTAGTGGGTGTATAAAGAGCTGGTTCAGGCTATTAGAATGAATGCATTCCAGGAAACATTGGGCAAGTGCTTTGATACATGAGTAGCTTTCACAGTTAATGGAGGGGTAGTTGAGGTCAACCAGTATGACAGTGTTAGGTTAGACAGTAATATTCTCCAGGGTGTTTAGGAACATGGGGTTTAACTCTGGGACATGGTTGAGGACCTAAAGCAGGCTGCAACTTAAATTGATGTCTCACCCAATGTTAGCTACACCTGCAGTATCTGTGATGCATTATGTTGGGCTACCAGTCTGGACTTGTGTGCATCCTTTGTGAATAAAGAGTGCTTTGACTGAGTGCCTTTTGAGATTTAGACTTCTAGTGTTGAGCAGCATGACCCTCAGATTGCATTTGTTTGTAGCTGTTATATATTTAGGTATATTTATGTATACATATTTATATATGTGTGTGTATGTATTTATATCCTTTTATATATATATATATATATATATATATATATATATATATATATATATATATATATATATGTGTGTGTGTGTATGTATGTATATATGTATATATTTTACATGTATATCACTATAGATATATTTTGTGTCTAGATTTGTCCACATATATGCATCACTATACATAAATACATGTATATATGGAAAACCTGACTGATTCTACAGAATCTTTTCCCTACTGTTGAATGATTCTACTGACTGATATGTTTGGAAAATCATCTGTATTTTGTTGAGCGCCAGTGGTGTAGTGGTATCATTGCTTTGACTATGGTGGACAGGGCCCTGTGTTCAAGACTTGACAGGACTGGTAATTTTGTTGCAAGGCAGAACAGTTGCTGCTGGAGATAGACGGATTAGTGATATTTCTAAAGGGTCCCTATTTTGGGCCTATTTTCCCCCATTCTGATACCCTTTGGATAGATTTGTTACAGTGAGAGGTTTAGGGTATGGATCTGATGTACAACTCCAATACATATATATGTAAACATATATATATATATATATATATATATATATATATATATATATATATATATATATATATATATATATATATATATATATATATGTATATGTATATATATATATATATATATATATATATATATATATATATATATATATATAAATATATACATATATATTTATAGGTTCATAGGTAGGTACTAGGCTATTGGCCCTAGGGCCTATATAAGCCTAGCCAAACGGTACCCTGGCTTTTGCCACCCAAGAAAATTATTTTCCTGTGCCCCTGTAAAGCAGAGCCACAGAAGTGATCCCCGGGGTGAATTTTCTATCTCCCATCCAATTGTCAAGATTTTTATTGAAGAGTGCTAACGAGGAGCTTTGTTTGCTATAGATAGGTAGTTTGTTCCAGAGTATGGGAAGTCTCTGAGATAGGAATCTATCCCTCCAGCATGTTCTGTTTATTGTGGTGACAAGGTTTAGGTCCCTAGAGCATGTAGCTCAGAGGGATTGGGATTTCTTTATGTGGAGCATGTCCAACAGCTCTGGGTTTGCATAGCTTTGTATGTTAGGCAGAGATCACCTCTGAGTAGGCGATATGCGACAAAGTAAAGCTGGAGTTTTTTGAGACAGTCTGCGTAGGGTATCTGTTTGAGGCCAGTAATCCTCTTTGTGAGGTATTTCTGTGGCCTTTCCAATTGTTGTAGATGTCTTGTGAGTTGCATACCAAAAGGGGCATTGTACTAATGGGTCTAATGAGTGATGAGTAGAGGGGAACAATGACCTCTTTTTTTCCTGGATGAGAAACCTTTTGTGATGAGGTATACCACATAGAAGGATTTCCTGACTACTGTGGCGATGTGATTACCAAAGGACAGATTACTGTCCACCAGTGTCCTAAGGTCTCTTATCACACTTTCAGTGTTAAGTAGACTACTGCCTATGTGGTAGTTCATGGGTACAGAGTTTTTACCAAAAGGGATGACAATACACTTTTTGGCATTGAGCTTGAGGCAATGGCTTTGACACCAGACATCTGTCTCAGTGAGGCCCTTTTGTAGGATGTCCACATCATTAGGAGATTTGATTATGGCTCCTAGTTTGCAGTCATCTGTGAACTTTGTTATCCAAAGACCTTCTGTGTTAGCCTGTACTTCAGAGAAGTAGATACCAAACAGGAGAGGACCTAGGACTGAACCCGGTGGTACTCCACTTGTCACTGGGCTGAAGTTGGATTTAGAGTCTGCTACTTTCTCAGTGTGGGTTTAGTCAGTGAGCCAGTTGGCAACCCATTTTGTGACATAGGGATTTATACCTAGTTTAGTGAGTTTGTCTATAATTCCAGAGTTGGAGATGGTGTCGAAAGCCTTGGTGAGATCTAGATCGGCTGTGTGTGCCACCTTACCCTCATCTACAGCTTTAGAGACCACTTCAAAGATGTCTATCAGGTTTAGGAGACATGATCTGCCTTTTACAAACCTGAACTGGGTAGGGTCCAGAGTTTGGAGATTAACAATGTCATTGTTTATAAGTTCCATGATGATACGCTCCATAGCCTTGCAGACCTGGCTCGTCAGGCTAATGGGGCGGTAGTTCCCGGGGTCTGTGGTGGCTCCCCCTTTGTGGAGTGGGATAACCGTTGCTGTGCACCATTCAGTGGGCACAAAGCCTGATGTGAGGATATGACTGAACATGGTACTTAGTTGAGGTGCCAGTTCGTTCTGTAGTTCTTGTAGAACGCAGCCTGGGATGCTGTCAGGTCCCATGGATGCTGTGTTCTTGGCTTTGGAGAGTGTTCAGCCGTGATTACAGTTACTCTGCATTCTTCCGGTATAGAGATGGGCCCTTTAGGGGATGACAGAGGGGTAAAGTTAGCACTGAACCTATCTGCCAGGATGTTGGCAATATCAGTTGGTTCTATATATTTAGTGCCATTGTGCTGTAACTCAGAGCAGATCTGAGTGTTGCCATTGAGATTCTTGACATAGCTATAGAATGCTTTGTGGTTGTCTTTAGAATCAGTGGCGATTTTGTTTTCGTAACTAGCTTTGGAGGATTTTATGAGGGATCTCAGCTTCTTACTGAGGCTGACCACGGAGTTCCTCCAATCATGGAATTTTACTCATTTTTGCAACATAGTTTCATAGTATAGTACTAGGCTATCTGCCCTGGGGCATTTGTAAGCCTAGCCATAGTGATGTGGCTTTTTCCACCCCATGAAATGGTACAAAAATGTACAGAATAAATCTAGAATACTGTGCCTCTGTCTAGTAGTGACACAATGAAGGTCCCCTTATATAATAGAATTAGTTTACTGTGCCCCTGTCTAGCAGTGACACAGATGTGACCCCTGGGGTAAACTTACGATCTCCCATCCACTCATCAAGATTTCTCTTGAAGAGAGTCAGTGAGGGGCTCTGCCTAATACGAACTAAAAGAAATAGATAAAGTAGAAAAAATGTTTTATGAAAGAGGTTATCCTATGGATTTTATTAGCCCTATAAAAGAATATGTTTTATCTGAAACAGGCAATAAATATAATGCTTTGTTAGCCAAAGAAGGGTGTGTGAAGCCTACAGTAACCAACAGTGAGAAGAGTAGTTCCAGCACCCCTAATATAGTTGTTACAAGGGATATACCCTATCTGACGATGACATATTATCAAGGTGTTAAATGGCTGAAGAAAAGTATTGATGACACTTGGGAGATGTTTAGAAACATAGCAACAAAGACCGACATATTTCAAAATGATATAAAATACAGTTTTAGAAGGAACAAGAACATCAAAAATATTATTGAACAGAGAACTACTAGTAATAGGGGGGCTAACAAGAGACATGGCACTTTCAAATGCGGTAGGTGTGCCCAATGCGCATTTATTGCTGGATTAAAAGAAATCAGAATACCTAGCTTGGATATAACTTTAAAAGCCAAAAGGTACAACAGTTGTTACTCAAAAGGAGTAGTATACTCAGTATTCTGTAAAGTATGCTGGAGTTACTATATAGGCAAAACTGAACGCCATTTAAGGAATAGAATATATGAACATACAAGGGACATTAGTAAACACAATGATAATAACACACTATATAGGCACGCAATGGTATGTAAACAGGCAGATTTTAAATTTTGGGTACTTGAGGAAATTGAACCCATGGAAAGAGGAGGTGACTGGGAGGCTAAGCTAGAGTATAGGGAAATGATCTGGCAGTTGAGATTAGACACATGTAGTGGTAATGGATTAAATGATCACATATCTATTACCCCGGCGTTAAAAATACTGGCAGCAGACCCAAAGAAAAGATAAATTGATTAAGCTGCTAAGAAAAATTGAAAGCACATAACTTCTAGAATGAAATTACTAAACAGGTAGCTATACAAAAAAGGTGTAAATAGGTCTCTATGGTTGTTAATATACAATATATAACACAAATCCTATTGATGCATTATGTTCATATAATTTGGTATTACGATACTAGTACAATATTTTCTATCAGTTTTAATATGCTCTAACAAGGTGTTCAAACCATTAGTACAATAACTTTTAAATAAATAATATTTTTTAAAAATTTTTTAAACAACAGTTTTAAATAATACATTTTTATTAGCATTTTTTCAAATCAATAGTATTATACTAATTTATTCATTTATTTATTAATAATATTTGGTGACATTTAAATATTTACTATGGATATATATATATACGTACATACTAAAAACAGGTACAAACAAGTACATATGTGCTACATCTGTTTATTCTTCATGTCTTTTATACACATATATATTGATAAATGTACTTATTTTTATACCATATTTATTTACTTTTTACATATTATATATATATATGTTGACAAATGCATTTACATTGTACATATGTATTCAACACAATTTTCAATTATTAACTATTAACTTTTCTTGGTCAAGTATTTTAATAGTATTTATTTATTTATTCATTTTTCAACCTATTAATGCATCTTTTAGCAATTGAATGTATATTTCTGTATTTATTTATTTATTTATTTATAATACAGTATACATATATAAGTGTTGAATATACACATATACATTCTTTGGTTATATATAGGCTCATTTAACATAACTTTACATGTCTATTCAGTGTTGCAGGAAACCAATGTCTGATGTCTATCCCTTTATTTAATTAATTAATATTATGCATTTAACCTGATAAATGTCCAATTAGTAATTAATGATGTGGGATATATATAGTAAGAACTGTGAATGGTAACTTGATTCTGAGGAAGTCTCTGGTGTTGGAGATGAAAGCGCTAAATCAGTTACTTTGTTTTATTCTTTTTTGAATTTCATGTGTTTAAAGTGTTTATTTCATTTTCGCTTTTGCTTTTGCAATAAATTCTACTAATCAACTGGTGTGAGATCGATATTTGTTTGTATCACCTAGCTTAGAGTGATACGAGGGTAAAAATGACAGCCTTTATAGTATTTGGAACTACTACGCTTTATAGTGACTTGGTTTTGTTACAGCCTTCGGTTGTGTGGTTAATAGTTTTATAGTTTCATAGTATAGTACTAGGCTATCTGCCCTGGGGCATTTGTAAGCCTAGCCATAGTGATGTGGCTTTTGCCACCCCATGAAATGGTACAAAAATGTACAGAATAAATCTAGAATACTGTGCCTCTGTCTAGTAGTGACACAATGAAGGTCCCCTTATATAATAGAATTAGTCTACTGTGCCCCTGTCTAGCAGTGACACAGATGTGACCCCTGGGGTAAACTTACGATCTCCCATCCAATCATCAAGATTTCTCTTGAAGAGAGTCAGTGAGGGGCTCTGCCTAATATGAACTGGGATCCTGTTCCAAAGCATGGGAAGCCTCTGGGTTATGAATCTATCCCTCCAGCATGTCCTATTCATACTTGTGCCGAGGTTTAAGTCTTTAGCTCTCGTGGTCCTGATGGATTTGAATTTTTTGAGGTGGAGCATGTCCATCAGATCCTGATTGGACATGGCCTTGTACATCAGGCAGAGATCTCCTCTGAGCAGGCGGTATGCTACTGAATAGAGCTGAAGTTTCTTTAGTCTGGCAGAATAAGACATATGTTGGAGACCCTTGATCCTTTTGGTGAGGTACTTTTGTGGTCTCTCCAGCTGTTGCAAGTGCCGGGTGAGGTACATACCAAATGGGGCATTGTACTCAATCATGGGTCTGATGAGGGAGGAATATAGGGGTACAATGACATCCTTGGATCTGGATGTGAATCCCTTCATGATGAGGTGTGCAAGGTAGAATGTTTTTCTAACCACTTTGGCAACGTGGGTGTCAAATGAGAGGTCGCTGTCTACTTGGGTCCCTAGGTCTCTGATTACTTTTTCCATACTCATTGGGTTGCTGTCTATGTGATAATTTGTGGGTACTTTGTTTTTTCCAAAAGGGATGACTATACATTTTTTGGCATTTAGTTTAAGGCCGTGACTACGGCACCAGTTGTCCGTTTCAGTGAGGCCTTTTTGTAGGATGTGTGTGTCTGCTGGTGTATCGACTATGGTGCCTAGTTTGCAGTCATCTGCAAACTTTGTCAGCCACAGCCCTCCCATGTTTGCTTTAACATCTGAGAAATAAATGCCGAACAAGAGGGGTCCCAGGACAGATCCCTGTGGGACACCACTTGTGACTGGCTTTCAGTCTGACATTGCTCCAGCGATTTTAACTTTATGGGTTCTGTCCTTTAGCCAGTTTGCAACCCATCTAGTGACATAAGGGCTTACTTTTAAGCTGTTTAGCTTATCTATGATGCCTGAGTGGGGTATTGTGTCGAAGGCCTTAGCCAAGTCCAGGTATGCTGTATGGACTGCTTTGCCCTCATCAATGGCTCTAGTGACTGTTTCGAAAAAGTCAACCAGGTTTAAAAGGCAGGATCTGCCCTTTACAAAGCCGAACTGGGTGGGGTCAAGTGTCTGTAGGTCCCCTATGTCTCTGTTTATGAGTTCCATAATGATTCTTTCCATAGCTTTGCAGACCAGGCTAGTTAAGCTTATGGGGCGGTAGTTTCCAGGGTCTGTAGAGGCACCCCCCTTGTGGAGTGGGACCACTGTTGCTGTACGCCAGTGTTCAGGTACATATCCCGAAGCAAGGCTAAGGTTAAATAGCATTTTTATGTGTGGGTTTAACTCCTCTTGGAGTTCACGTAACACGCACCCCGGGATACCGTCAGGTCCCATTGATGCTGAGTTTTTTGCTTTGTTTAGGGAGGTTCTCACTTGGACATCTGAGATGACAGGGAGATTACATTCAGCTGGGATAAGTATTTCTTCTTTTGGGGGTGAAGGAGGCGAGAAATTTCCACTGAACCTGTCAGCCAGAATGTTAGCAATATCTGTGGGTTCAATGTATTTTTTGTTGTTGTGAACCAACTCTGAGCATATCTGAGGGTTTCCGCCCAGGTTTCTAACATAGCTGAAGAAGGCTTTGTGGTTATCTTTAGTGTCCTTAGTGATTTTTCTCTCAAAGTTTTCCTTGGATGTTTTTATGAGAGAACGTAGTTTTCTGCTAATGTTCATCAGAGATGTCTTCCCTTCATGGGATTTCGCTCTGACGTGCAGTAGCTTCCTTCTTTTGTTATACAATTTGTTTATGGCTGAGGTCCACCAGACAGGACGCTTACATTTGGTGGAGAGGGACTTGGATTTGTTTGGGATTGCATGATCCATGCAGTCTTGGAGATGTCCATAGAAAGCATTTGTGAAGGATTCGGCATTGTGGGATGTGGTATCCACTGGCACAGTGGGCTTAAATGATACCATCTCAGTCTTAAGAAGAGTGAAGTCTGCTTTTGAGAAGTTTTTCACTGTGGTCTTTTGTGCTGGGGTGGAGGTGGGATATGTATATCCAGGGTGATTAGTTTGTGGTCAGATCTCACTAGTGAGGGGTATACTTCCGGTGTGGAGCATTTTGTCCCCATGTTTGTGATGATCAGGTCTAGTATATTATCTCCCCTAGTGTGAGAGGTGACTAGTTGTTCCAGTGCATTTGAATTTATGAATTCCAGGAACCTTTGGGCTAGGGTATTAGGGCTAGAATAATGTACCCAATCTATGTTTGGGTAGATGAAGTCTCCCAGTATGATGGTATTTTGTGATACATTCATATCCTCCAATGTCTTCAGGAAGGCTGAGTGGGGTTCTTGAGATTGGGAGGGTGGTCTGTAACATGCTACCAGTTGTATAGCAGTTTTGCCTATGGTTAGTTGCACCTGTATGGTCTCTGATGCTTCATGTGTTGCTACTAACCTGGAGGTGTGGGTGTCCTTTATGAATATGGACACTCCCTCCTTGTGGTTCGGCCCGGGTTTTGGGGCCGAAAAGCATGATACGAGGTATAGCCTGGTAGCGCTGCGGTGCTCTCAGGAGCCTTGAACCAGGTTTCAGTTACTGCACAGACGTCAATGTTCTCCATGCTGAGGAGTTTTCTTTCTTCTGCTGTAGAGTTTGTTTATAGCAGGGGACCACCAGATTGGCTTTCTTTTTTGGAGGATAGCATCTTAGCTCTGTTAGGGATTGCACGATGCATGCACTCATGTAAGTGCTTATAAAGTGCAATTGTATAGGATTCAGCAGTCGTATCTCTATTGTCCATCTGCATGAGTGTCGTGAAGTTTCCCACTTCTGTCTTAAGAAGTGTGAAGTTGGCTTTGGAGAAATTTTTTACAGTGGTTTCCCTAATGGGGGGGGGGGGCTGGGATGTGGATGTCTAGGGTGATTTGCTTGTGGTCGGAACTGACCAATGAGAAATTGACCTCTGGTGTGGTACACTGGTTGCCCATGTTGGTAATGACCAGGTGCAGGATATTGCTGCCCCAGGTGGGGGTGTGGATAAGTTGATCCAAGGCATTGGAATTTATGAATTCCAGAAAAACGTTGAGCACAAGAGTTGGTAGATATATATATATATATATATATATATATATATATATATATATATATATATATATATATATATATATATATATATATATATATATATTTATTTATATATATATATATATATATATATATATATATATACATGTATGTATTAACTAACTTTTCTATTTATACATGTATTTCTAAATGTATCTATTTTATATCCATATCTCTACATATATTATGTATTTATTTGTCCATATGCATGTGTTTCTCCAAACACATATACATTTCTGTATATATATATATATATATATATATATATCTATGGGAACACTTTGCATGCTCGAAATACTAAAATATCGAATAAACTGATCAGTCACAGCTTGAAGTTATGGGAAAGAGTGGTGGAAGCTAGGTTAAGAAGGCAGGTGATGATTAGTGATCAGCAGTATGGTTTCATACTAGGAAGGAGCACTACAGATGTGATGTTTGCTCTGAGAGTGTTGATGGAGAAATATAGAGAAGGTCAGAAGGGATTGCATTGTGTCTTTGTGGACTTGGAGAAAGCATATGATAGGGTGCCTAGAGAGGAGTTGTGGTATTGTATGAGGAAGTCAGTAGTGGCAGAGAACTATGTAAGAGTGGTACAGGATATGTACGAGGGTAGTGTGACAGTGGTGAAGTCTGCAGTGGCTGTGACAGATGTGTTTAAGGTGGAGGTGGGATTACATCAAGGATTAGCTCTGAGCCGTTTCTTATTTGCAATGGTGATGGACAGGTTGACAGACGAGATCAGACAGAAGGCCCCATGGACTATGATGTTTGCAGATGACATTGTGATCTGTAGTGATAGTAGGGACCAGGTTGAGGAGACCCTGGAGAGGTGGAGTTATACTCTATTGAGGAGAGGAATTAACGTCAGCAGGACTAAGACAGAATATGTGTGTGTGAATGAGAGGGAGGATAGAGGAATGGTGAGGATGCAAGGAGTAGAGGTGGTGAAGGTGGATGAGTTTAAGTACTTGGGATCAACAGTTCAGAGTAATGGTGAGTGTGGAAGAGAGGTGAAGAAGAGATTACTGGCAGGGTGGATTGTGTGGAGAAGAGTGTCAGGAATGATTTGTGACAGACAGGTACCAGTAAGAGTGAAAGGGGAGGTCTACAAGAGGGTAGTGAGACCAGCTATGTTGTATGGGTTGGAGACAGTGGCACTGACAAAAAGGCAGGAGTCAGAGCTGGTAGTGGCAGAGGTAAAGATGTTAAGATTTGCACTGGGTGTGACAAGGATGGACAGGATTAGGAATCAGTATATTAGAGGATCAGCTCAGGTTGGACTGTTTGGAGACAAAATCAGAGAAGCAAGATTGCGTTGGTTTGGACATATGCTGAGGAGGGAGGCTGTGTATATTGGGAAAAGGATGCTAAGGATGGATCTGCCAGGTAAGAGGAAAAAAGGAAGGCCTAAGATGAGGTTTATGGATGTGGTAAGAGAGGACATGCAGGTGGTTGGTGTGACAGAGCAATATGCTGAGGACAGGAAGAAATGGAAACAGATGATCTACTGTGGTGACCCCTAATGGGAACAGCTAAAAGAAAAGAAGAAGAAGAGAATTTCGTGCCTGTAAAGTCGAACGGGCGGAAATTGCGATTCCAGAAATGTCAAATGCAGAATGTCAAACCCGCGGTACGGATAGCGCATTGGGTAAGTGTACTTTTTTAAGGTTTTGGGGTGGGTTTGTGTGTGTTTGAGTGTGGTGGGATGTTTGTGGTGTGAGTTAGGGTAGGTTTTGTGCAGTGTGAATGTGTTAGTGTTGGGAGTGCTGGTGTTCGTGTGTATGTGATGTTTGTTTGTGCACAGGGTGGGTGAAATGTGCGGTGCTGGGTTATGTGTGTTATAAAGTGTTGTGTGACCTCGGAGTTAGTATATATAAGTAGGGGGGTGGGGGGCACAGCCCCCCACATGGAAGGTGCAGGGAGGCTTGCCCCCCTGCGTATACTAAGGGTAGGTGTGTGTATGTGTTTGGCTGTGTGCGTGTGTGTTATGTTTATTGTAGGGAAGTGTTGGGGGTTATGTACATTCATGTATGTATGCGTTTTCTAGTGTGTGATGTGTGGTTTTCGGAATTTTGTGGATTCGCGATTTTGGGTGTCAGGTTTATGTATGTTCGATGTTTAGGGTATTTGACTTCATGGTTTTGAGATACTGCAATTCGATATTGCAGTATTTCGAGATTATGAAGTGAATCCATATATATATATATATATATAAAAATATATATAGACACAAAACTTGACTAATTCTACAGAATCTTTTCCTTACTGTTGAATGACTCTGCCGAATGATATGTTTGAAGAAACATCACACATATCTACAGCTCAGATGACTTAGTGGTAGATTGCTGTTGCTATGGTGTGGACTTGCAAGGGCTGGTTATTTTGTTGCTCAGCAGCGCAAGGACTGTTGGATACAGAGTGATGAAGGCTCTTTTAAGCAGTTGTAAGCAGGTTTGCATGGGTTTGTGCAGTGGTAAGCAATGTTAACTTATGGTTAACTATGCTTACACACAGTTAGCCCTAAAAGTGCTTAATCTGTGTTAGTTTCACTTAGCACAGCTCAAACATGCTCACTCCCGCTTACCCTCGTGCTAATTTCTTTAAAAGAAAAGAAAAAAAGGGGTCATAGGAAAGTGGTGAGAAAGGGGGCACGAAGAGGAAATAACAATATGCCAGATAGCTATGGATGTGCAGGACAGGTGTAGGGAAGGTCCATAGCTGTCCATTTCTTCTACAGCAACAGCTGTGCATATATACAGAATTTGGAGGTAAATTTGGACACTCAAACCCCTGAAAGAGGGTTTAGGACAACAATAATGTGTTGTGAAGCCAATTAGACCAGATTACATGTGTCCAGTGGACACGTGTGCAAAATGGACAGCTATGTATGGGGCGACATTTTTTTGTGGGAACAGATTGCCCTTTTTTTTAAGGTGAGAGTGGGATGTTGGGGAAGGATAGTAGGTATATTTGGGGAGGTAGGTTTGGTAGGAAGGCAGACAAGACAGCAGAGAGGGGATGTCACCTTGGATAGGGAGGGTTGGTTTGTAATCAGATGCCCACGAGCCCCCAAATGGATACAGTGGAACTGAGGTCCCCACCCATGGGCAGTCTCCACTGCACGTTCACGGCCCCGAAGGTGGCTGTGCTGGGGGATGAGAAGGAGGGGCAAGTTGACCCTCTAGATGCACCACACTGCCCTCAATTTGGTGTACCAGATCTCCAAATTCCTTGTGGAGCTTGCAACGCACCAGACACTCGTCCTGGCTTTGGGTGGCAGGATCCTGTCTGCGCCCATGCCTGGGGGGGGGGTGAGCCCCATTCCCTGAAGTGGTTCCAGCTGAAGGTGGTGCAGGACAAGCTGACGAGGAGGTCCTGGGGTGGGTCTGGGACTGGCATGTGCTGGGGCTCAGTGCCATGACCAGATGAGGCAGGAAAGGCGGATCCACTGGGATCAGCCTTCCCAGTTGTGTTATGGTGTTGTAGTTGTAGAACATATGTTGGTTAGTCATGAAAAACACATTCCAGGATTAGTTATAACTGCATGTATGAGTATTCCCATTAACCCAAAACAACAGATTTGGAACAGTTGCATAGCAAACAGAACACAAGCATATATGGAACCACAGTGGGCATTATAACGGCATGCATGTTACACTGATAGCAACAGGCCACCAATGATAATATTTGAAGAGGAAACATTAATAGAAAAATATTTCAATATTTGTAGAATGATATGACACATGTCCCAACAATTGGTTTGGTGAAAAGCATACCCATTGATTTATGTGTTTAGATTATTGGTGCAGATAAGGTGGGAGAGAGAGAGAGAGATGTCATTTAACAACTGTATATGCTTGAAGTGCTCACAACTCTAATGATCATTGCTCTAATCATTACACTACAGGTATTACCTCACTTTACATCAACCTATGGCCTTGGGTTGTGCAGTGGTATGTTTGTGCACAGTGTATAAGTCCAGGCTTCTTACAGCTCATTTATACCTTTTCTTACCTGGCAGATCTGTGGGGGAAATATCTGTTAACACTACTTGACTGTTTCTACACATATTCACATAGTCAAGGTTACATATGTGCAGTCATAACTCTGTGTGTGTGTGTGTGTGTGTGTGTGTGTGTGTGTGTGTGTGTGTGTGTGTGTGTGTGTGTGTGTGTGTGTGTGTGTGTGTGTGTGTGTGTGTGTGTGTGTGTGTGTGTGTGTGTGTGTGTGTGTGCTAGTGCCATAATCCACCTTGATTTCTATTGATCTCCTGGGTGTTGGCTGCAATAACCACTAGCTGTGACAGTGTGGCCCTTGAGGGACCTTTCTTGGAGGGGACTACTTGGTGTACGTACTTCTCTTGCTGTCATTTGCAGCCTTGGGGTTGGACAGTGGGTGTTGTACACAGTGTATAATTACAGGCTTCTTACAGCTCATTTATACCTTTTCTTACCTGGCAGACCTGTGGAGGAAATATCTGTTAACACTACCTGACTGTTTCTACACATATTCACATAGTCAAGATCATATGTGTGCAGTCATAACTGTGTTTGTGTGTGTGTGTGTGTGTGTGTGTGTGTGTGTGTGTGTGTGTGTGTGTGTGTGTGTGTGTGTGTGCGTGTGTGCGTGTGTGTGTGTGTGTGTGTGTGTGTGTGTGTGTGTGTGTGTGTGCGCTAATGCCGTAATCCACCTTGATTTCTATCGGTCACCCTGGGTGTTGGCGGCAGTGGCCACTAGCTGTGACAGCATGACCCTTGAGGGACATTTCTTGGAGGGGACTACTTGGTGTACGTACTTCTCTTGCTGTCATTTGCAGCCTTGGGGTTGGACAGCAGGTGTTGTACACAGTGTATAATTACAGGCTTCTTATAGCTCATTTATACATTTTTGTACCTGGCAGACCTTAAAGGAAATTTCTGGTAACAATACCTGACTGTTTCTACACATATTCACATATTCTTGGATGAGATTATGCATACAGTTTAACAGCACTCCAGAGATTCAAACCATGCCAGTTTGTACAAAAAGAGAACATAAGACTGTGTTTTATTATGATGAGCTACTGAGGAACCACTGTTTTTTTCTGACTGTTTTCAGTATAATAGTGTGTTGTTTGGACAATCTCCCTTGTAATTCTGATATTCATGCATGGCAGATGCTTGTTATAATCTGTAGACAGACCTTGACATATTGCAGTATGGAAAACAATGGTTAACACAGCATTACTATTCTAGGACCAGATCCTGGTGCATGGAATATTTCTTAAAGCTAATCTGTTAACATCAACATTACAACTACCATATATCAAAGTACACACAGCACACTGGTGTTTAGTGTTTTATTGACAGGTACTGCTACACTTTTACTAATATATATCCTGTACTTCAGTATTACTCTGCTAATGTCTTGTTTATTCAGTACAAACAGTACACATTAAAACTACTGGCAGGTGACATTCTACTGCATTCTATTTATTTGCCCTGACTATTGCTAGCTAGATTAGTACTCACCCGCCTCATGATGCAGCCTTAGCAGCCTGCTGGCATGGGCTTCCAAGTTCACAGCCCTCTCTTCTGCAGCTGTACAGGAGATAGAGATACGTTTATGCATACCTTTCCATGTCATACTTGGGCTGGACTCTGATACATGAGAATTGATAGCGGTACTTACACACCGTTGGGACATTCCACGCCTGAGCATCTTGGCCCCACTGCTCCAAAAGGTCCGTCTTTCTTCACTTCAAGTCAGCATAGTGATGCTGAACCTGCTCTCCCATTCGAGAGATGCCAGTTGCACTGGTGAGGTCATGAACGAGACTGTCACAGACCTCTGCTTTGTATTGGGAGACCTGGTACTGGTCCTGCAGCAGTCGCCCTCTATGTTTTTTTACAAGGAGTCCAACCATGACCCTAGACTCCTGCATGCCCCAACGCTGAGCTCCAAAAGGGCACACCTTCTCCAACACCAGCCATTGTGCCTGCAGTGATCAACTACAACTGGTTATGGTTGTATTCCCACCTGCGGGGTTTAAGTAGGCCTGGATTTCCACCCTTTGCTGTGATTGGTCTATTTTGAATATGCTGAGCTGAGCTAAGTGATGGGCAAATCCACTTAGCTGAGATAAGCATTGCTTAAAGAGGTAGACAGTAAGCACTGTTTACCAGTAAGCTAATCCACTTAGCTATGCTAATTATTGGTAAACATAACATTTTAAGCACTGTTTACTTTGGGTAAGCATAACTGAACATAATTAAGCGATGTTCAGCTGTCATTTTATGGACTATCAGGACTTTGGGATCAATTCCTTCTTAATGCCAACTTATGATATGTATGTTTCCCTTCCATGACATCCCCCTATGTGCTTTCATTACATTACATTCTTTTGTGGCTATACTGTATGGGACACTTGTGTTTATATGTTGGTTTCACATCTGTACAACACTGACACCTCACATTTGGACCTGCTACACTACCCTGGTCAACAAAGATATATTATTCACTACCTATTTATAAAAAAATATAGTCCTGTTTCACATATGAAAATAAATAGACTGCAGTGGGGCTCGAACTGTATGCCTGCATGTTAAGCGAGAGCTCTAACCACTGCTTTTCTTCAGTTTGACTCTTTTGGCTGTATATTTCTATTTAGCTCCTTTAGATGTTTACACTCTGCTATGCATAGCTGTGCAGCACGCAGACCCGCTCAGCTATGCTTAAACTTTATTTGGAACAGGAAAAAAAAGTTGAAATGCTGCTCTATTTTTATCTTCCTTTTGGTATGCACATTGCTTACTGCCTCTTAGGGCAGGACATCTGAACAAAGCGTGATATGATGGGGGGACAAATAGGGACAGATTTTAGATATTGCTCTTGCCAACTTAGAAAGTTGATAGAATAACAGGCTTTGCATTAGCATGACTTTTCTGAAGGGTATAATGTCTGACACTCAAATGTCTATTATTATTTTCCAACTTTGGACTTTAATGATTTTACACTAATTTGCCAGAAAACCATTCTTTTATGGAAAGTGGACAAAATATATGGGGCTAAAATCTGGCATTCTGTGAGAATCTGTACAGTTGAAGGTATGTGTGTGCATTTGCACACATTTCCTGCTTCTGCAGGATGCAGTTGTCCCATATGGCACTTTAGCAATATAGGGGGTATGTCACAGAAGCTGTGACACACGTATTGCTTTCTTCTTTGCCAATTTCATTTCAGTATCCGCGCACACAGAAATGATATATTTTACATTTCAGTGTCCACAGACACTGAAATACTGGCATAATATTAGAGCTACACTCTAATATTATGCCAGTATGGCTTAGAAAGTGCCGTGCACTTTCTGAGCGCAGGGGGCGTGTTGAGTGTCTGTGCACTGCATGGACATGCCCCCTGTGCTCATACACAGATCGTGTCAATGGAGAGAATACAGCAGTGCACCTTCATTAATATGCAAGGTGCGCTACTGCTGTACATGGGCACAGAAAGCTCCGTGCAAGAATAACGCCATTCTTGCACAGAGCTTCCTGAATACTGGGGTTAGTATCTCATAAAGTTCTCTTGCTCCCTCTTATTCAGGTGTGTAAATTTTAATCATAATCCTATCCTTTCACTTAATGCCAAATCTACCTCACTAAAAAAACTTTCTCTAACAGTGCCACTTGGCAGACAGTATGTATGGGAATGGTTCTTGTTTATTTGGGTAATGATTGCAAAATGTGACCATTTTCTTTTTTGATAGGTGTAGTTTCAAGCATTTTTTTCATTTAAGTGTGCTATCAATATTCAATATTCAAGAATTTGTATAATATGAATCAATATTTCTGCATGTAATAGCCAGTGTGTGTGTGTGTGTGTGTGTGTGTGTGTGTGTGTGTGTGTGTGTGTGTGTGTGTGTGTGTCTGTGTGCGAATGCATGTATCATACGTCATGATGCTATGCCAAACAGTTAAATCTGTAGAATTCACAGAGCAACAAAAGCAATCCATTTATGTTTAAAAATAAATATCAATGTACCTTATGTAATCTAGACTGCAGTTAATTTTCATGGCTATTTGTCTTTTGCTGATCAAGTTGATACCATGCTTTCCAAACTGACCTTCATGATTCTGCAATATAATACAAAGTTAGAGTGCTATTTCGAATGAGTGAGCATTTTATGCAATATTTGTAGGTGTAATATTCCTTTAAAGGACATTACATATCCAACTTTTGAGTCCAGCATTATAAGGCATAGTTAAATAACAAGAAGATGAATATTGACACAGGTGGAAATTACACAGTAGCTCAAAAGCATGGGGAAAACAATCACATTAATTAAAGTTAGAAACAATTACTCTCAGTGTTTAACAGAGTAACAGAAAAACTTTAACACCCACTGTGAAACATCTGCTGTTCAATCTAATCTGAAATTACTGCAAAACTAGAAAAACATCTAATAATCACATAATACATAAAGAACAGTAAGATTGACAAATCTATGTTTGGATACATCAGGCTTCAATGATAATAGGTGTCTTAGCATGCTACCAGATTCCCTAATGAAAGGTTATACTTGTGTCACTGGGCTGTGGTGCAGCATGTTAAAACAACTGACTGTTTTCTAGTGAATGAAATGCCTCACATTATCTGGCTTGTCACAGAAATGTATGCAAGTAACTACTCAACCCAGTTTTATACAACCCATTTAGCTTACAGCTAGCAGTGGACAATACTAATTTTCATGAATGATGTACTAGTTTATAGATCTTAATGCTATTTGTCAACATACACTGAAAAAGCTTATTTTATTTATTATCTGAAGCTCTGAGAAAAGTATTATATAAAAATTAAAAGAATTTTCAAACAGAAATGTATGCACTGTATATTTGAAATTTTATTTTGCACTGTATTCTTTAATATTTTATTATGATGAAGAAAAAAATTTGACTATCGAAAAAAAGATGGTTGCCTCCTATGGAAAAGAGCACACATATTTATGTTTAATTAGACAATGAATTAATTGCTTTATAAATTATGCATGAATAATTAGGCAAAATTCATTTTCAGTGAAAAACTTCACTGATAAGATAAATTACAGGTAAACAATATATTTAAATTTCAGTCACTGATTTTACACCATTAATTACTTTTATTTGCACATCATATTGAAAAATTGTTGGCACATCTTATAACTGACTGACAGGTTATGAAAAATAATTTTGCTAAGAGTAATTAAATAGTACATATTTTGTCTGATGTTCTGGTTGATAGTAATAATGCAGTTAGAGGTAAAACAGCAGCATTTTACAGAAGTAACACATTTGCATTGTCATCATACTGAAGCTGTCATTTTTTGTCTTAGTCTCAAATGACTTGCTACCACATCCTTTTGATAAATCTAGTTTACGCATTAACATTAAACTTTCTAGCTACTTTTGGAGGCAGGGAAACCATAGTTACAAAAGTAGAGCTCATGTAGCCATATTGTGAAAATGAAGACTACTTTTGATATTTAATCAAAATTCATTAATGCCAGGCATTTGAATCAGTGGCACAACCATTAGCATACTCACTTTTGGTGCTGGAAAACCAGAAGTTTCTGGGTTCTATTCCCACTCTAGCTGAGTGGCTTGATGAAGCTTCAGTAAAGCATCCGGGAATGCTGAACTCCTCATTGTGCGATCCTTTGAAAGAGATACTAAATGAGGTCCCATCTGCTTGTGTTGCTGTTAACACATATGGTTGCAAAAGAACCCACTGCACACATAGAAAAGAGTAGAAGTCTTTTAACACAATATAATCATATCATTATTTACATATTTACAAGTATATATCTACCCATTCCAATATACCATTATCTTTATTATTCATCCATAGTTGACCCCTCATTCTTCCTTCCACAACCATAATCTACTTTTTCACAATATATCAGCCAAAATACATTTCCAATTAAACAACATTGCATTCAGTATTTTAATCCAAATAAGCCATAGTACATAAAATAAATCCTTATCTACCCTTCTCACATATTCTTTCTTCTTGTTTTTATAATATCCATAAATAATTATATTCATGTCTATATTGTCTACGTCATTAATAGTCTTAAAACATTTTTTTCACATAGCCTTTTTCCAAAGTTTAACCACACTTTTACATTTCAAAAAAACATGCTCTGTTGTCTTTTCCTCTCAACAAAATAAACACACTCTCAAAACTGTCTTTTTATATGGTGTATTTACATTTACTGGTAACGTATGTATTGCTAGTCACCATAGGAAATCCTGACACTCTGCAATTTTAGTACACCACTTTTTCCTTACTTTATTGGCTTTTATCACTTCTTAAGGTAAAATTTCCAATGGATTTACAAAACAGTGGTGTTTCTTTACATTATTGTACTACATCTTTTTATTCTTATCTATATCATTAATTTTCATTTTCTGTGTTAAATATTTCTTTATAATTTTTAATTTCTTTATTTATATAATCTTTCTCTTTATTTTATTCTCACCATCTCCTATTATTTTTGTACTTATATTTAAATGTTTTCATTATTAATTTCTCATTCTCTTCATTTATCTAATTTAATACTCTTTACAAGTTTATGGAAACAGAAAAAAGAACTGTATTTATTAGCCACCCCCCCCTTCATCTTCACTCATATAAAACACACCTTTTAATCTTGGACCCCATATGAAGAAAACACTACATTTTTTCATGTTTATCTGGCTCATATAGCATATATGCTATTTCCCTATTAAAAATAATTCATCAGATACACCTTTTTCTTGAATGATAATCTATAATTCCTCCACATAAGACATATTTCTTTCATTTCTTTTATCAAACCTTCCATTTCCTCATAACTACAACATTTCCCCAAATTTTATCCTTAATAAAGATACTTCATTCACTGAAAAATACACCCCACCAATTTTTATACCACCACCAAACTCTAACTTTTATTTTTATTCATGGTCATTCACATTTCCTTTAAGCATCCTTTCAGACAAACCAAGACTTCCTTCATTCATATTTTATTCTTAGAAACCACTACTATATCATCTACATATGCCAAAAATAGTGGAATCACTACTTGTTTTGTATGATATATCTAGCATCTTTCATTTTATAAGCTACTTCGCATACTGTATTCATTACTTATGCAAGCAGTATCCTAATCATGGGACATCCTTGGGCCGGATTCATGAATGGCCAAATTCCATGCAGGAACAGTGTATCAGATCCTACGTGCAATATGGCCATCGTGAGATCCAGGATAAGGCCGTTTTCGCGTGCATGAGCGGCCCTATACTGTTCCTGCACAGAATTCCGTTCAGTATGCACATCACCTCATTTGCTGGTAAAAAACATGCAAATGAGGTGATTTTGTGATCCAACAAGCTGAACGGATTCCATATATGAACAGTGTCAGTGCAAAAATGTATTTGATTAGTAGCCTAATACATTTTTGCATCTGACAAAACAGAGGCATGACAGCTCGTGAAAACCATTTATTATGTAGAACAGAGAAGTCAATGGCCAAATACAAGGTCATTGTGATAAAAAGGCACATAAATTTTATAAAAATAAAACTTTTATTTTTTTGGGCTGATCTCGGCCGTTTAAGCTAAGAGCAGTGTAGCGCAAAAGCAGGGGTGCCAAAAATAAAAAATTAAAAAGGGAAAAACTGCCTTTTAACAGAAATCTGCATTTTGCCATTATAGTCAATGGCAGGCAGAAAGTAAACAAGACAAGGGAGCACTGGCTGCTAAGGGGAAAGGGTGTGCTTGGGAATTGTAACTTTGGACCTGCACACTGGAGTATGCAAATGAAGAGACCTATACTGAATCACAGATTTCTACCTACTGGAAGCCTGAACCTAATCGTGCAGGTGCAGGAATAGGGAACCATGTAGGCAGGACAAAAGGATAACTTCAGTAGGGGGTGTGTCATGCTTGGTGTAAACATATTGTAGCCCTGCGGCCCGTGTTTGCTCTTGGCTAAGCGGAGCTAAGGAAGGGGGTGTGTCTCATATTGTTGAGCACTGTTTTCCCTGCATAAACGGTGTGCACACTGCACACTGGGTTTTAAATAAAAAAACAAATAAAAAAAACAGGAAATAGCAGCTCAGTTCACATCTGAGCACTAGGTATGCTCGGCGTACCTCGGGGCTTAAATGGGAAGGCAATGGGAAGGAAAAACAGCAGTAGGAAGGCAATCAAGGAGAACTAGCATAGCTGGCAGGTGAAATGTATCAGAATCAGCCAATTACACATGGAACAGCCTAGCACACTATTATAAACTATGTAAACACCTTTCAGACTGGCTTTTGGGGAAACAGCAGTAGGAAGGCAATCAAGGAGAACTAGCATAGCTTGCAGGTGAAATGTATCAGAATCAGCCAATTACACAGGCAGCAGCCCAGCCCAGCACACTACTATAAACTATGCAAACCCCTTTCACTCTGTTTTTTTCCACAAACTCTACACCAACAGTGTACACAGACAGGGAAATTTTACCTCACAAAACTAACAAAATGATAAGGGCTGCTGTTGCTCTCCCACAGTAAGGAAGAGGAGAAGTTTACAGACCCAGGGTAACCTACCAGGGCTTGCATGAGCTGGAGATTGTGCTATAGGGTGGACAGGGACATTCTAAAGCAAATTGTTGAGCTGTGCCAGTCCTGTTTCACACACAGAACTAACAGAGGGGAACCCCATCTCACTGGAAACCAAGGTATGTGTAGACTTATGAATACTAGCCACAGGTACCTTCCAAAGTGCAACTGGGGATATCATGGGGATCTCACAGGCAATAGCATCAAGGGTACACCACCAGTTCCCGGATGCAATGTCATCACATGCCGGTGAGCACATATATTTCCCCATCACCCATGAGGCATTGACCAGCAGTATGCATCTCTTCCACCAAATAGCGGAATACCCTGAGGTAGTGGGTGCTATAGACTGCACACACATACACATCAAAGCACCATCCAGTGAGCAGGGTATGGTCTACATAAAATGCAAGGGCTTCCCCTCCATCAACTGCCAGGTCATGTGCGATGCCCAGGGCATTAGCTTGAATTTGTGTGCTGGCAACCCTGGAAGCTATTACGACTTCCACATCTGGCATATGACACAGCTCTACCAGTCATTTGCCAGTGGAGACATCCCATATGGCCACCTAGTGGGGGATGCTGGCTATGCACAGGAGCCGTGGCTGATGACACCCCTCAGAAATGCACACACACCTGAAAAAGAATTCCATAATGAGGCACACGCAGAAACTAGAATCATAATAGAGCATGTGTTTGGGATGTTCAAGTCACGGTTCCACTGCCTGGACATATCTGGTGGATCCTTGCAGTACTCTCCATCTACATGTACACAAACATTCATAGTATAGTGGAAACAGCTGGAGCAGGAACAGCAAGGGGCAAGGCCACAAAACTCCCCCCCACCATTGCCAAGGCCAGCACAGGCACAGAGGGACTCGGAGAAAGAACCACCTGAGCCTGCCTATGTAGGCAGAAGGAGGCATGCCCAGTATGCCCAGGCCTTGGCAAAGAGGCAACGCATAGCACATACACTGACATGGTAGGGACCCAGGGAATGACACCTCTCTCTGACTCACACATACAGTAAAAGGGATGCCAAATATGATGCTACCTGTGGTTTACCATGTATAGGGAGTGTACTATGTGTATCTGACATAGTCAGCCCTCCAGCACCGTCCTCAGTACTGGCCCAGTCACAAGGTAAGTCACTCTTCCTATCAACTGCTCAATGGAGTAGTATGTTATGATTGTTGTATCTATGGTATGGATGTGAGCATGCAAGGAAATCGGGTGGCTAAATGGGATGGCAGCAGATAATGGACACCTATATGGGCAGCATGAAATCCATAATAAATACTGGTGTCAACACACTAGGCAGTACTAGACAAGGTGACAAATCCCACTGCAGTACATGTGGTGGCCCAAATGTGTGTCCACAGGATACACACATGCATGTCAGTGAGGTTGACATACCCACCACCAGCCCCAGCCAGCAGGACAGGTGTAGATGACCATAAAGAAAGGCTGGGCTAAGGGCTCAAATTGATGGAAATGGTGAACAGTCCCCCTCCAGACCTACACAGACAGACTGCAACAGGTCTGGCAGTGGTATGTTAGTTCTGAAAGGTAAGAAGTCTGAAACTGAAATGCAGGTCAATAAAATCTAAGATCTGTACTCCACTGATATACTGCCAGTCTGCATGATAGGTAAGAATACAAAATAATGTGGAAGCCAACAGAGTACCTGACATACCACTACAATCATAGCACAGTTTACAGTTGTCAGTTGTTTCCCCCCCTCACAATCCTATGTAGAAATGCAGTAACATGTAAGTGTGAGGAGTAGTATCAATGGAGCACAGATTGCCCTAGCTGCCCCAATCTACAGGATAGATTGTTGCATGTGTACAATATGCAGGAGTCTGTGTGTTAGGTTGTTGTGTGCTCAATATTGTCTGGAAGTGGTTAGCATGCAGGCATGGAGGGCTGTGTCTCGGTGGCCTATGGGCAGTACTGTGGTTGACAGGGCCATGTTCCGACAACTGCAGTGCCAAACACAATGCTTCTCAGGGATACCCATGTTAGCAGTCGTCCATACTCACTGTCCAGATGTCAATATCTGTCACCGTCTGAAAGATGGACATGCCATGAATGTGGGCGCATACATACATACACACAGTACACAGGTGGAAGTACCCTAGACAGAGTGCATAAAATTTAACTATCAGCTGCACACAACATTGGAATTGTACTGACAGGTTAGCAACACATTAGTTGTTTGTGTAGTATGGAATAGTGATGTAGTCTAGCCAATCACCGGCAGACCACAAAAGGCACAGTTATGAAGTAACGAGAGACTGCCTATGTCCCTACACAAGACAGCATAAGGGGAATGTCCCAGGTATATATGTGAATCAGCTGCAAGTAGCTACCATATCACACATGCACTCAGCTCACCCCACCATCAGCCACAGGTTTGTCACAGGTCATATCCTTGCTGTTGGGAATGAGTACAGCATGACCCCACTTCTGCATGTGAATAC
Source organism: Protopterus annectens (assembly GCF_019279795.1). Classification (NCBI taxonomy): domain Eukaryota; kingdom Metazoa; phylum Chordata; order Ceratodontiformes; family Protopteridae; genus Protopterus; species Protopterus annectens. The sequence goes on along the minus strand of NC_056730.1, from coordinate 1,000,311,356 downwards.
CCACAGAATGCAGCATACTGAAGAGGTGTCCTATGAAGGTGTGTCCTTAGCTGTAAACAGCACCCTGCCTGCATCCAGACCAATGGATCAATGTAGACAGGAACTATTGCCATTAACACCTTGCACACTTACCCTGTCACACCAGTGGAATCCAATGGCTTGCAGCCTGTGAATGTAGAAGTGACAGAATGCAGTGGCCTGCTACAGATGACCTGCATCACTACCAAATGACCTACAGTCCTCTGTCAAAGGCTTGTGCCCCACCCATAGTGCCAATGTATGGTATCTCATGAGATCACAACTAACAACCAAACACAGTCAACAGAACACACATGCAAGGCCATGTTGACAAATCCCAGTAGCATGCCCCCCATGTCCCACTGCATGAACTGTGGACCAATCCATAAATACCGCTGGGATGAAGGGTCAACTATAGGGATACTTCTCAGATATTGCTAGCATGATGTTAAAAAGAGGATAGAATAACAGAGTGGGTGGGTATAGACGCATGGACGTCATGGAGTGTGTGAAGTCTGAAACTCTGATGTGTGCCCATACTACCCCTGCCTGCAAACCCAGTAATGGGTGGCTACAAACCTGCTCATAAACCACAATGTGAAGGGGGACTGCCTCTGCCTGCCTCTGGGTAACCTGGGTAAATCTGTACAGCTGAGAGGTATGGCCACAGCAGGATAAGGCCATTCTGTTAAGTTAATATATGTGCAAAAAGGGAATCCTCAGACACCATAGTACCAAGATGCTGGACCATTTGCACAGACACATCAGCAAGTGTATGTAGCTACCCCTCCAGAATGGCAGCAGTGTGCAAGAATGTGTAGGCTGTGGACCACAATACTGGACTCAGCTTCATTCATCTTGTATTTCCCAGTAAATAACTGTGAGCAATAATTATATCTGTCAGTAGTTGTTGACATAATACATCACAGTGTAAAACAGTACCTATATCTGATTATCTCTGCTAACACAAACCATGTAACACAAGCAGTACAGACAGCAATAGTTACAGTATCCCCCTATCTGTCGCCCATTGTGACTCCATATTGTCACCATATCTATAGATATCCTGCAGAAACAGGTTGCTAGTTGTATGTGTAGAACACCAAAACCTGGACTGGAGTACAACCCTACCTGGAATGGATTCACACACTCAATACAGAAGGTCATACTGGGCATGCTCCTACACTTATAGAAATGAAACCCATGTCTGACAACACAGTGGACTATACATAGGTTCATAGGTTTCTCTTGAACAGAGTCAGCGAGGTGCTCTGCCTCACATGGACCGGGATTTTATTCCACAGCATAGTTGTATGTGTAGAACACCAAAACCTGGACTGGAGTACAACCCTACCTGGAATGGATTCACACACTCAATACAGAAGGTCATACTGGGCATGCTCCTCATGACATATATGAAACCCATGTCTGACAACACAGTGGACTATACATATATGTCATTCACAGATATCCGTGCGCACACACCAAATTGTACACCATTCATGCTTCACACACACATTAGATAGGAATACTCACACATATTCAAGGCCAACACACTGTAATATGTCAAACATACACACACACAGATGTGGGGAAGAGAGATACAGACCGTGACAGAGAGAATTCCATTATAAGGCCTGTCCCACCCACTACACATCCAATTGACTGATATAACATAATGTGCTGATGTCAATCACTGTACACATTCCTTTGGAAGCCCTCAGCCCTATAGTGTCTGTGGTGCTTGTGATAACTCTAAAACACAATAGTACAAATCAGTATTCATGTAGCATATGTATACTCAGTTTTGTCAAATGTAAAGTTGTGTGTGACTGAGTGTGTGTGTGTGTTTCCAGAGGAATGATTTATGGCCCATTCACACACACTGCACTTCCCATTGCCTATGTTAGCACTCCTGCTGATGGCAGTCACCTTGAAATAAACCATCAGCCAAGTCTTAGGCCTATAAGCTCTGTGGTGCTCTTGATAACTGCGTAATACTGTACTGTAGCAAACTAGTTTGGTAGCAGTTCTAATCCTAGTTCTGCCAAGAGTGCATGTGTGTGTGTGTGTGTGTGTGTGTGTGTAGAGATAAATAACTCTTTCTCTCATCCTTTTTTTCTTTCTCTCTTTGCCCCACCCCCCCCACACACTGGTAGATGTGGAAAAATGTATCTGTTTTGCATAGGCAGGAGCTTGACATTGGTAGGTAATGCTCATGATCAGCTGATGGCCTGTGCACAAATCCGAGTCCTCCATCTGCTAATAGCATGTGGAACAGCTGTGGTATCATTCTTATAGTGAATTGCATGGAAACACTCTCCTATAAGTAAGCACTGCAAGTGGGTGTTGGCCCTTCTCCTTCACTGTGAACAGGACTTCATGTGAGTGTGTGACAAACAACATCATAGAGGGTAGTGGGAAATACCTCTTACAACAAACACTGTGAAGACAGGCCAACAAACTGGAGGGGGATGTTCCAGACATGGGGAAAGAATGTAAGTATTGCTGTTCTACATTTGAAGTAATGGTGGTTTAACAGGGTTTGTGTGGATATGGCTGTTCTGCATGATTTAAAGTCTGGCATGACAGTGTTATGTGGTTGAGAAAACCCTCACCTGTAGGGCTATCTGCAGACTGGCCAGAGTTTGGAGTCTTAGATTTGGTGTGTCACTCACACATTTTCTGTCTTAATAAATGCAGTAACATACTCTGAAGATTGTAGTCAGTAAATGGTAACATCCATGTGTGTTACTGACTTCATATCCCTCAGAAGAGATATGTCACAACAAACCCTGTTACACCAGCAATGTTCTCAGTTTATAACTGCAATATGTCAATATTCGCCCTGTCCCCCAAGTCTGTCACCCTTTGTTCATATGTTATGCAGTAAGTGGTGGATATGTACAGTATACCATTATTTTCTTATATAATTCCTGATATCAAGCCAGTGATATATCAAACTGCCAGACATGTAATGTATAGGAGGTCTAATATCTGAGGACAAAACATGGACATTAGTCTGTACAGTAGTGAGGTCTGTGTACTTATGGTGATTGTTGACAGAGTGTCTGTATTATGTAATTATTTATTGTGATTATGTTACTTGGCCTGTGTACAAGCTGGGGTAGATGTCAGTGTTCTTGGTCCTGTTCTATCCGACATTGCATGCTGCTCCAGTTTCTGATACCCTATTAGCCTGTATGTTTGTAGGGCCAGACTGAGACATGTCCCATATCACAGTCAGGTATCACACTACATGGTGACTTGGGCCAGTAAATGCATGGTTAGTGTGTGAGTGGCAAACATGATGATAACTGTTGTTCACACAGTCCATATACTGTGCTATTACTTAGGCTTACCATTATGTGACTATGACTGTGTTGAGATTGGTTCTGGGTATGCACTTTTACACTGGTGTCTGTTACTCTGTGCTGTTACATGCCTGCAGTTCCTGCTATATTTGCAATTACATGTGTATTCCCCCATAGGTAAATTGGATTAGTGTTGTGGCAGTCTGCCTGTAGTGTAGACAGTGCTTGGTGGCATGCCTAGCAACACACAACTCAGTGTATTTACCCTAGTGTGATGTTATGTCCAGATATTTAGCAGGTCTACTGTTGCCTGGCCACCATGCGTGTTGTGTATTTCTGACACAGCAGTGGGCTGCTGTGAGGATGTATGTCACTAGCTAGTGGGAAGTATGTGGCATGGGACCTCTTCCCCTCCATTTGATAGGTGTTAGAACAGACAGGAGTATGTGACTGCATCAACTGTGTGAGCTTATCTACTCTAGTATGTGTGATATATCCCCATTTTCATGGCTTTAAACATCCCCTTTGTCAGGCTTGTTCCACATTTCTTGAACTAAGAAGTTCTGTGTATACCTCCTGACTGACCAGATTATTTCAGACTGTCCATGCTTATTGCTCATATTTCTTCTGTATTCCACAGTATCATTACTGTGATTTATGTGGCACTTCACTATGGTGATTTTATGATGTCTGTCAGTAACTGATGGCATTCATGTCAGTTTCAGAAGAGCCTTCCTTCACAGCATGTATGTTGACACAACCCCTGTTACTGTAGCAACATTCTTCATTTACAACTGCAATACATACATTATGTTCCCTTGCACTAAGAGGTTGAGAGTTATGGTGCTGAGGTATGACTCCACTAAATATCATGGGCATATGTTACACACACACACACACACACACACACACACACACACACACACACACACACACACACACACACACACACATATATATATATATATATATATATATATATATAGAGAGAGAGAGAGAGAGAGAGATGGAAATATATACCAATATATACATATATATATATATATATATATATATATATATATATATATATGTGTGTGTGTGTGTGTGTGTGTGTGTGTGTGTGTGTGTGTGTGTGTGTATGTGTGTGTGTGTGTGTGTGTGTGTGTGTGTGTGTGTGTATGAGCATGTATATATGTGTATGTATATATATATATATATATATATATATATATATATATATATATATATATATATATATATATATATATATATATATATATATATATATATATATCTATATATATATGTATATATATATATATATAGATATATATATATATATATAGATATATATATATATATATAAAAATGGGTTCTATACACTAGATCGAATTTTCACTAATTCAAAATAGTGCATGGAATGCTCACTGCAGCAAAAGTGCACTTAATCAAAAGTGCACTTACACGAAGTTCAGTACAAAGAACGGGTGTTGTACTGAACTTCCGTGCAGCGCTCATGGACCTTAGGGTTAGGACACGTGTCATAGTAAGGGGATAGCCCGTAGGGCTATCCCCTTACCATGACCCGCGCCCTAACCTTAAGGTCCGTGACGAGTGCAGCGCAGAGAAGGACATAGCAATCTCCTCCACTATGGTGCGATAGTCACAAACCTTAGGGTTAGGGCATGGGTTTGGGTAATGGGATAGCTTTACTAACTATCTCCTTACCCTAACCCGTGCCCTAACCCTAAGATCCGTGATTATCGCACCATAGTGGAGGACATAGCTTGTTTTTTTATGTCCTCCACTGTGCTGCGGAGTTTTCGGTGAAGTGCACTTACACAAACGTTCACTTTCGTTAAAGTGAACTTTCGTAGCCGTGAGGCTTCCTATTACAAGTTCGAAGTAGTGAACTTTTATTCTTGTAATAGGAATCCATATACATATATATATATATATATATATATATATATATATATATATATATATATATATATATATATATATATATATATATATCTCCTTTTATGTGCAGACATGAGTGTTGTATGTACCTTCTCAGATGTATCCCACCATATCAGTCTGAAATGTGTATATTTACATATAAGAACATGACTGATTCAACACTATTTTACTTACAAGTACTAAACAATTGTAGTAGTCAAAGCAGTTGTTCACTACTATTCAGTATGTGTACTGAATGACATACTTGAAAATCCAGTAGTTATTCTTACAGATTAGATGGCTTAGTGGTTATGTGCTGTTGCTATAGTTTACAGGGTCCTGGGTTCAAGCCCAGCATGGGTTATTTATTTTGTTGGTGGGCAGAACAAGGGTTTATGGAGACAGGGTGATTAAGGCACTTTAAATCAGCTTTAAGCGGGTTTGCGTGAACCTAAGCGGGGCTAATGTACGGGTAAACGAATAGGCGCTTACATCATGTAGGCTTTGCTTACAAGTTCGTAAATGTGCTTAGCATTCACATTTAAGTAATGCTTACACCTGCAAGAATAGTTCAGCAATGGTAACCAGTGATCACATTCCAATCTAATAAAATAGCAGGGTAATGACATCTTTAATAAGTGTATTTCATCTCTTGTACATAACATGCTTCTATGTGCTGTCATTACAGTTACAAGGGGTATGAGTATACTGTATGGGACACCTGGGTAAACATGGGTAGTACCACAATATTTTCTCTTTGGATTTGTTTCATACATGGCAGCTACAGTGCACTGGTTGACAGAAATAGTTTAACACATATTGTATCAATATGTTATTACTTTTAACAGTGCTTTTTCAAGTAAGAGTTTATTGCAGATTGGAAACATACACCCCTGCATGCAAAGCTGGACTCTGAGTACTGCACATTTTATTTTTGGTGTTTCAGCTGTATGTTTATATGTATCTTCTATTGGGTATTGATCTGATATGTTGATATTAACTGCAGACTACTATGTTCTTTGGACATGTAATTGAGGTCTGCTGTCATGTAGTAATGGCATACCTTTCAGTTTCAGACGTGTATCTTGCAAAACATTCATCCTTATGCATAACCTGTTGGCTATCTACTTACTGTCTGCCTTCTGTACAGATGTGCAGATGTCAGGTATTACTATGGCCATACCATTATATAGGTGCCCACATTGTATTGTGCTGTGGGCCTGGACACTGCTGCTAGCTCAAACATATGGTACATTCCTTAATGTGGGCCTTGCCCCATTTCCTTGCCTGTGTGAGGGACTTTACAGAGGCGGTGGCCTATGGATTCAGTGGGTGGCACTATGTCACAGGACAGGACATGTGGAGACAGCCAACCAATATGGGGGACATATTCCCAGATTTGTGAACAGATTCTATGCCATCAATGCTGTTATACACATAGTGGATTGATATATTGACAGGGTTTGTGTGGACGTGCATTTAGTGTGTGATGTCATAACTCACAGTGATATATCTCTGACATACCTCTCCACTGGCACGCTGTCCGCAGACTGGTCACATGTCTGCCTATTATGTTTTGTGTGTTCACCAGACAGTCAGTGTCCTTGGTAAATCAGTTGTGGACTCTGGGGAATGCAGTCAGTAAATACTTACATCTATGGGTATTACTGATGTCATACAGATTCCTCATAAAGGATGTTACAACAAACCCAGTGACATCTGCAACTGTCTCAATGTATGGCAGTGGTATACGAGGAAGAACCAAGAAAGTTGTCAAGCAGAGAAAACAGGAAACACACAGAGGTACAAGGACAACCAGGACCACTTTAATTTCAATTATTTCTACGATAATCCAATGTTTACATCCAATGTTGCAAAGCGTTTTTCTTTCCTTATAATGAAGGGACTTCTTCAGGTAAACAGTTGAAAACAATCAGTGCTGTTTAAATACATTAAGGACTCTCACCTAATTAGCACTAATTAACCTGTTAGTTAATTCTTTTCATCTATATAAGGGTAGCATGAAAAATAAAGGTTACGCTTTTCACCAAAGCGCAAGTGCTTCGTAAACAATAAATATGTTACATAGATTACATAAAAGGTCACTCATGATCTTTATAACTGTTCCTCTAACCTCTAATATACTCATTTTTAAAAATAATTTGTTTAGAACACACAATAAAAAATAATAATGAATAAAAAATTATTAACCTGTGAAATTAAAAATAGTTATTAAAAACAACTTTAAAAGCTTTAAAGCATGGCTACACACTACAGGGCAATGCTTAAAACATAAATTTTAAACATACATATGTTTAAAGATGTATGTGAATATAGCTAAAGATATATATATATATATATATATATATATATATATATATATATATATATATTTATATGAATATAAAATGTGAAGTATAAAATATGTAAGTACAAAGTTACTTTAAACTACCTCAACAAGTTTTTCACTTTTAATACACATGTAATAGAATATACTTCATTTAAACCAGGTGGTAAACATGCCTTGGTTCGCAATTGCCAGCAGAGTTCTAGTTTTTCCAGCAGTAATGATTCTGGACCACCTTTGCCATCACTAGTAATACAGTCAATTGCCCTAAATCTAAAGATGTGGTCTGGATGGGCATCAATATGTCTGGCTAATGCACTTTCTACTTTATGATTCTTAATATAATATAAATGTTCATATACTCTCTCTCTTAGTCTTCTGTCTGTCTTACCGATATAATATGAGGGACACTTTTGGCATTGTGCTAGGTAAATCACACCCTTAGACTGACAGTTGAATCTGTAGTTTGTTGTATAATTATGTTCTCTGATGTTAAAGGAAGTACCTGTTGCCATATAGTCACAGTATCTACACATACAACACTTGAACATTCCGTTATTTCTCCTATGTACTAGTTGGTTGCTACTACATTCTAAAATATTTCTTAAATTTTTACCACGCTTAAAGATAAAATTGGGTAGTGTGTTAAAATAATCCTGAATAGTGTGATCATTGATTAAGTATTCCCATTTTTTTTTAAATAATATTCCTTATGATAAAACTGTCTATACTGAATGATGTAATGAAAGCTAAACTTAAATCATCGTGAATAGAAGGGCCTTCAGTATTAATAAAATCCATTCTTACAGTTTCTAAAGAGATAATATTTTCTCTCACAGATAAAATTGCTTTGTAAGTTCCTAGTGGCCTCTTAGTAGTCACCTCATGGATCAAGGGGTCTAGAAAATACTGAGGGTAACCTCGATTGGTGAACATACATGCTAGTTTTTCACATTCTAACCTAAATTCATCTTCCTTAGAGACCATATGGGCAGCTCTAACTAGTTGGCCCTTGACCACAGATCTTTTTTGGTGTGTGGGGTGGCAGTTACTGTAATGTAAGAAATTATTACATTAAGTTTCCTTATGGAAAATGGTTGCTGTATAACAGCAGCTTTCAACATCCTTTCTCAAAAGTACATCCAAATAGGAAATCTGACTATCGTGAAAAACATAAGTAAAGGATAGAAAGTCAGTTGTAGTGTTAAAGTAAGAAACTAACTGTTTACCATAGTTTTCATTCCCCTGAATTAACATAAATATATCATCCAAATAGCATGTGCAAAATTTAATTAGCTGTGATATATGGGCTATGTCAAAGATGTACTTATGTTCCCAGTGGGCCATGACAAGATTAGCAAAACTGGCACCACATGGGGAACCCATTGTCACACCAATTTTTTGTAAGTAAAATTTACCATTGAATGTAATAAAGTTAAAGCTTAGGATCAAATCAAGAAGTTCCTCAATCAAGGAAATCTCTGATTCAGGTGTTTTCCAAGTATGCAAAATGTCTTTCACCCATTCAATACCTGTTGTTTGAGGTATTGCAGAATAAAGATCCTTTACGTCTACTGTTAAAAAAATTATAGTCAGAAAATTCAAGGTTATTGATATTTGATAAAAAAGTCCATGAATCTTTATAGATTTGTTTTTCGCACTCAACATATTTTTTCAAGATGTGATCAACTGCCTCGGCACAAGCATATGTGATACTATTTCTAGCGTCCACAAGGGGTCTCATTGGTGGGTCATTTAAGCATTTGTGGATCTTTGGTATCCCAAATGGTAAGGGTAATCTAGGTGCTGGCATGTTTAAAAAATTAAACATATCAAGATCAATTCTATTTTCTATGAACATATCATTGAGGTATGAACGTATTCTATTATATGCAGTATTCATTTCACTTTTAGATACCTCTTCATAGGTTTTGGTAGTAATAATACTTTCCATACGACGAATGTAATCGTCGCAATTCATTATAACCACCCTACCTCCCTTGTCTGGTTGCATGATTCTTACACCAGCCTGCTGTAGTGATTTAAGCTCATCTCTTTCAATCTTAGTTGTGTGAAAGGCATTCATATTGTTATTAATTTTCATTTTTAAACAATTCAGTATATCCAATTCACAAGCACATTCAAACAGGGACAAAGAGGGGTGTGTGGGTGGGTTAAAAGTACTGGCTACTCTAAATATATTAGTAACTGTAGTGTTTTCACCAAACATAATTTTCAGATTTAGTTTTCTTGTAAATAATTTTAGGTCAATTAGGTTAGTTGAAACATCAGACTTCCTAGCTAGAACAAATGTAGGACCTTTTGCCAGCAAATTAGTTGAATCTGGTGCAATGTCTATATTAGAAAAGTTATACACTCTAAAGTATTTGGCATCATTGTAAAGCACTTTACAAGTGTTAACATTACTTACAGAAAGTGCATTTAGTTTGTCAATCTGTTTCTGCTGTTATAATAATTTCTTGTTGGTTGTTGCCTCAAATTGTAGTTCGAGGCTGTTTGACGAAAATTTTGGGTATTTGAATTTGAATTAGAATTAAAGTTGTTCTCAGAGTTATTTCTATTATAATTATGACGTCTTTGTTGGTTATTCCTCATATTACTGGAGTTCTGGTTGTTTATAACTATATCACCACTAGTATCCTCGACTGTAGTAGCCATTCTGTTAGTACCTCCCTCACGTACGAGTGGGCGTGTCTCCTTATTAAATTGAGAAGGCGGTGGTTTTGGATAGGCTGTGCCAGTATCGTAGGCTTGCCTATCACGGTTTAATTTTTTAATTTTAACACTCTTTTGTTTATTAATATATTGAACGATACTTGAAAACAACCATTCATAGTCAAAATGGTATCTTGTAAAATCCATGTTCTCTTTAATTGTATTATCCAAAACTGCTGCTTCGTCACAGAGAACATCTAGGGAATGTTGATAATGTTTACAAATTAGTTCTAGGGTTTCAATATCGTGCCTGTCAAACATTTTTATAAGGTCACGGTGAAAATCAGATCCATCTTGCATCCTTGTTGGGTATAGCCACAATCTCAACCCTTTAGGGACAGTGCCCTCACCAATACATTCCTGGAAATACGTGATTTCCATTTGAAGTTTTTTTATTTTAAACAGTTTTTGATCGAGGTCATGCAATGTAGTTGTGATATCCGGAGTCTCTTGAGCTGAATGTTCAACTGTTGAGCTATGAACAGCTGGTTGTATTAAAGGAGATTCTTTTAGCCAAGTCAGTAAATTGGGGGCTCCTAAAAGAACAGTAATAGACTGCTTATCCATACTGGGAACGTTAGCGGTATTGACAGCATTTTGATAGGGAGCTGCAGTATTCTTGTCAGCAGCACCAGTAATACATTCTTCAGATTGAATATTTGTGTTAACCCCCAAATTCATAGATGAACTCCGTATAGTAGGGGTTGATGCATTAAAAGAAGGTTGAATAGCTGGGGAGTTGTCCAATTTAGCAGCAATAGCATCTACTCTCTGAGTGAGCGCTGCTATTAGTAGTGTAAGATTACCCACGTCGTCGTCTTGTGTCGAAGCTATAGATGTGAATGTAGGCGTATCAGAGTTAACCTCCATGGTAAAAACAGTAAACGAGGATGAACCAAGAAAGTTATCAAGCAGAGAAAACAGGAAACACACAGAGGTACAAGGACAACCAGGACCACTTTAATTTCAATGATTTCTACGATAATCCAATGTTTACATCCAATGTTGCAAAGCGCTTTTCGTCCCTTACAATGAAGGGACTTCTTCAGGCAAACAGTTGAAAACAATCAGAGAGAGAGAGTATATGAACATTTATATTATATTAAGAATCATAAAGTAGAAAGTGCATTAGCCAGACATGATGCCTATCCAGACCACATCTTTAGATTTAGGGCAACTGACTGTATTAATAGTGATGGCAGAGGTGGTCCAGAATCATTACTGCTGGAAAAGCTAGAACTCTGCTGGCAATTGCGAACCAGGGCATGTTTACCACCTGGTTTAAATGAAGTATATTCTATTACATGTGTGTTAAAATTGAAAAACTTGTTGAGGTAGTTTAAAGTAACTTTGTACTTACATATTTTATACTTCACATTTTATATTTATATGTATATTTTTAGCTATATTCGCATACATCTTTACACATATGTATGTTTAATATCTATGTTTTAAGCATTGCCCTGTAGTGTGTAGCCGTGCTTTAAAGCTTTTAAAGTTGTTTTTAATAGCTATTTTTAATATCACAGTTTAATTATTTATTATTCATTATTATTTTTTATTATGTGTTCTAAACAAATTCTCTTTAAAAATGAGTATTGTTAGAGGTTAGAGGAACAGTTATATAGATCGTGAGTGACCTTTTATGTAATCTATGTAACATATTTATTGTTTATGAAGCACTTGCACTTTGGTAAAAAGCGTAACCTTTATTTTTCATCTTACCCTTATATAGATGAAAGGAATTAACTAACAGGTTAATTAGTGCTAATTAGGGGAGAGTCCTTAATGTATTTAAACAGCACTGATTGTTTTCAGCTGTTTGCTTGAAGAAGTCCCTTCATTGTAAGGGACGAAAAGCGCTTTGCAGCATTGGATGTAAACATTGGATTATCGTAGAAATCGTTGAAATTAAATTGGTCCTGGTTGTCCTTGTACCTCTGTGTGTTTCCTGTTTTCTCTATGACAGCAGTATGTCCAATCTACCCCTGTGTTTGTGCCTCTGTTTCCACCTAGTTAGTGAATGGGGAATGTTATCAAAGATCAACGTAGGCTGTATGCGTCACCTTACCTACTTCCACAGCTCAGGTGACTGACACCAAGAAGATGGCCAGGTGGAATGAGCAGGTATGACCTACGCTTCACAAAAGTAAACTGTGTGGGATCCTGAGTCTGCAGATTCTCTGTTTATTAGGGGCATGATGATGCATTCCATAGATTTGCATAACAGACTTTTCAGACAGTTGGGGCGGTATTTCCCAGGGTCTGTAGTTACACCTCTTTGTGGGGAGGGGTGACTGTAGCAGTGTACAATTCAGTAGGGTCAAAGCCTGAGGTGAGGTTGTGCTTGAACAGGGCACACAGGTAAAGTGCCAGGTTGCTGTGTAGTTCATGTAGAACACAGCCAGGGATATTCTCAGGTCCCATGGAAGCTGTATTCTTGGCCTTGGACAGTGGTGTTTTAACCTGTGCTACAGTACTACTGGGTGCCTGGCAGTGTGCTGGTATTGTAATTGGTCCTTTGGGGGGAGTGAGGGGTAATGTTTGCACTCAATATGCCAGCCAGTATATTGGCAGTATTTGTTGGCTCAGTCTGGGAGGTTCCATTGTCTAGTAGCTCAGAACAAATCTTGTTATTGCCATGAAGATTCTTAACATAACTGTATGAGACCTTGGGGTTGTCTTCATTATGTGCTCCAATTCTGTCCTCATAGATAACTTTGTAATATTTGATGAGGGATCTCAACCTTCAGTTGAGGCTGATAGCAGTTGATTTCCAGTCTTGGGACTTCACGTTATTCCATATTAGTTCCCTCCTTCTGTTGTTCAGTGTCTGTGTGGCAGGGGACCACCAGATCAGCTTCCTTTTATTGGAGGTGAGAGTCCTGGTTGTAGTGGGTATGGCAGTACCCATGAATTTGTGTACATGTTCATAGTGCATTGTACTTTGATGCAGCTGTCATGCAGCAAGTCTCCATTTGCATGGCTGTTGTGAGATTCATAGGTTCATAGATTAGTACTAGGCTAACTTCCATTGTGGGCCATTTCAAGCCTAGCCAATTACCCCATGTGAGAATCAAACCCTGCACCTTATGTTCGTAAGGTAAACATCTTAACCATTACCCCATCCTCCCACCTCTGTTGTTATAAGGCCATATTCAGCATTGGAAAGGCTTTTCATGGTGGTTACCTGTGCAGGGGGGTGTATGAGGGCCATGGATTTCCAAAGTTAATTAATCTGTGTTCAGATATAACAAGGGGGAGTTATCTATTGGTGTCAAGCAACAGTCGCCCATGTTAGGAAGGACCAGGTCGATGTGATGGGCATATGCATTGGTACACGAGTAACTTTCCACTTAATGGTGGGGTAGTTGAAGTCAACCAGTATGTGAGTGTTAGGTTAGGCCATATTATCCTCCAGGGTGTTTAGGGACATGGAGTGTGAGTGTTGGGACATGTCTGAGGACCTATAGCAGGCTACAACTTGAACCACTGTACTACTCAGTGTTAGTTATGCCTGCAGGATCTATAATGTCTAACATGGTCAACACTCTGGAGGTGTGTGCCTCCTAAATGAATATGGAAACACCACCACCTTTGGAATGTCACTCACTGTTCTGCAGCCAAGAGATGTGGAATGGGTATTAGGCTGGTAGTGTAGGGGTGCTTCCTGCTGCCTTTAACCAGGTCTGTGTTACAGCAAAGATGTCATAGTTCCCCATTTTCAGGAATACATCCAGTGGTGAGTGCATTTTCAGATGTAGACATCTAGTGTGGAGCAGCATGACCCTCAGATTGTATGTGTTTGTAGCTGTCATATATTTCTGTATACATATATTTACATATATGCATATGTATATATATATATATATATATATATATATATATATATATATATATATATATATATATGTGTATCTATGCATATATGTGGATATACATGTGGATGTATATCTCTCTCTATATAAATATAAATATCTATATATATATATATATATATATATATATATATATATATATATATGTATATATGTATTATGTATAGATTTGTCCAAATATATGCATCTCCATACATATATACATGTGGGCAAGGAGTTCCTCCATTGCTGTAAGTGGGGCCTGTCTGGCTGCCCCCCCACCAGTAGAGGAACAGTCCCTTGCCACCCAAGCAGCCCATTGCCGTGCATGCCAAATCAGGTCAGTTGCTCTCTGCCTGACCTGTTCGTACATGAGGCCATGGTTCCCCAAGGTGTTCACTCTCTGTGTGATGTTTTCCCAGAGGGCTGTCATCTCCCGCTGATGTTGGCAACCCCCGACTGAAGAGGATGTGGTAGTGTTCCAGGATGGCCTCAGTTATGGCTGCTGTCTCCTGGACATCATAGGCTGGAAGCCTCTGCATCACACATGAAAGACATAAACAGGGAAATACACTTCACAGGATATCAGACATTGTCCATAGTTCTTTACAGAGACAGCTCACTAGTAATGAATATCAGTAGCCACAACATTACATCATATAGTACTCCAGTACCTAGCAGAATTGTATGGACATGCATAACATTTTGTGTAAGTAGGCAGTTTACACCTCCTGATTAATGGTGAGGGTAGGGGTGCATGTGGTGTGCATATCCTTCTATACTGTTGTTGAACCGGGGGGGGGGGGGGTGATGTTTGCCCTAAACATGTCTGAAGCTGTTTGTCTGTAGCTATGGTGTGTGTGTATCTGCTGTGGCTGACCTCTGTTACAGGGTTGGTTGGATAGTTGCCTGTGAGATCACAGACATATGTGGGGATGGTCTTCCGATTGTCCTCAGTGGATGTGTCCTATTTATACTCATACTCAGCATTACATTAATGCACCTGTGACCTACTATGCTCAATCAGACACAGGTTGACATGCTGCCCAGATGGTGACTGTTCCTACACACGTGGTGGTAGAATGAAGAAGTACAGGGGAGTATGCAGAGAAAGGTGTTGGCAAAGGAGAAGTGGGATTGACAGACAGATGTAGACAGTAGACATGAGTATAACGAGATGGAGTGCATGGCAAAGAGAATGTTGCCCATGGCTATGGATGTGGAGTCTGACATACAGATGTGGATTCTGGGGTTGTATGTAATGTTGGACAGCACAGATGGTGTATAGGCCTGTAGCTATTGGATAGACAGAGGCACATAGCTATGAAGGATATGCAACACAAAAGGGTGATAAAGGAATATGGGTGAAACATACAAGCTAGAAGTGTGTTTAGAACATATGGAAACATCACTTTGATGGCTTGTTCCATGAGGAAAATGGGGGAGGGAAGGTTGGCTGAGGTGGGTATGGTTAATCAGGAGGTGCAACAGATTATCAAGGAGAATGTAAGGATAGCTTTGAGGGGGTATAACAGTGGAAAGGTTGTTCTTCCAGGTGACATACCTGTGGATGCCTGGAGGTGTTTCTGAGACCTGGCAGTGGTATTTTAACTAGATTGTTTACTGTAATCTTGGAAAGTGAGATGATGTGTGAGGTGTTTGTAAATATGAATGGGTACTGCTTATCTGAACAAGGGTGGTCTGCAGAGCTGTAGTAACAAGTGAGGGATAACATTGATTGGTCACAGGATGAGGTAATGGTAAAGGGTGGTGGCAGCTAGGTTGAGAACATGATGATGACTGATGATTTGCAGTATGGTTTCATGCCTGGTAAGAGCATTACAGATGCAAATGTTGATACACAAGTGTTGATGGGCTCTGCACTGAGGCTGAGATGCAGCTGCATTGTGTCTATGTGCACCTACAGAGAACATATGAAATGCTGCCTGGAGAGTAGTTGTGGTATTGTATGTGGAGGTCAGGGGTGCCAGAGGAGTCTGTCAGACACCACAGGATATGTAGGAGGCTAGTATCACAGCAGTGATTTCTGTTTTTGACATGACAGGTGGATTTAAGGTGGAGGTGGGAGTGCATTAGGGGTCAGCTGTGCATCCTTTCACATTTGCAATGGTGAGAGACAGGTTGACAGACATGATCAGACAGGGGCCCCTGTTGACTGTGCAGTTTTCAGATGACATTGTCTGTAGTGAGATTAGGGGACAGGTTGGGGAGACCCTGAGGAGGTGGGGTTATGTTGTGGAGTGGGGAGGAATGATGGTCAGCAGGACTAAGTAAGAATACATGTGTGTGAATGAGGTGGGTGATAGAGGAATGGTGTCAATGCAGGGCATACAGTTTGGAAGGTGGATAGGCCTAACTACTTGGGAACACCAGTTCAGAGTCATGGACAGTGTGGGGGAGAGGTGTACGAGAGAATACTGGTAGGTTGTGTGTGGTGGGGAGGGGAGTCAGGAGTTATTTGTGACAGACAATTACCATTAAGAGTGATTTATAAAGTCTACAGTAGGGTAGTGTGATTGACTACATTATATTGGTTGCAGACAGTGAGATTGCACAGACAGGCAGGATTCAGGACTGCACACAGCATGTGGGATGTTCACATTTGCACTCTGTGTGATGGGGGGATAGGATTAGACCTACATCAGCTACTTTCTCAGTTTATAACAGCAATATCTCCTTCCTGGACTTGTGTTTAGACCTCTGTCATGAGTATGTCAAACTTTGTTCATATATCATGCAGTCAGAGGTACTGAGATATGGTATATCATTACTTAGTGATGTAAGTCGTAATATCATCCCAGTTAGGTATCAGACTGGTTCATAGGTTCATAGGTAGGTACTAGGCTATCAGCCCTGGGGCTTATACAAGCCCAGCCAAAAAGGTACCATGGCTTTTGCCACCCAAGAAAATTATTTTCCTGTGCCACTGTCGAGCAGAGCCACAGAGGTGATCCCCGGGGTGAATTTCCTATTTCCCATCCAATCATCAAGATTTTTCTTGAAGAGTGCTAATGAGGAACTTTGTTTAATATAGATAGGTAGTTTATTCCAGAGTATGGGAAGTCTCTGAGGCAGGAATCTATCCCTTTGGCATGTTTTGTTTATTGTGGTGACAAGGTTTAGGTCCCTAGAGCATGTAGCTTGGAGGGATTGGGATTTCTTTAAGAGGAGCATGTCCAACAGCTCTGGGTTTGACATAGCTTTGTATGTTAGGCTGAGATCACATCTGAGTACGCAACGGAGTAAAGCTGGATTTTTTTGAGACGGTCTGCGTAGGGTATCTGTTTGTGGCCAATAATCCTCTTCATGAGGTATTTCTGCGGCCTTTCCAGTTGTTGTAGATGTCTTGTGAGATACATACCAAAAGGGGTGTTGCACTCTATAATGGGTCTAATGAGTGATGAGTAGAGGGGAACAATTACATCTTTTTTTTTCTGGATAAGAAACCTTTTGTGATGAGGTGTGCCACATAGAAGGATTTCCTGACTACTGTGGCAGTGTGATTATCAAAGGAGAGACTACTGCCCACCTGTGTCTCAAGGTCTCTTATCACACTTTTGGTGTTAAGTATACTACCACCTATGTTGTAGTTCATGGGTACAGAGTTTTTACCAAAGGGGATGACAATGCACTTTTTGGCATTGAGCTTGAGGCCATTGCTTTGGCACCAGGCATCTGTCTCAGTGAGGTCCTTTTGTAGGATGTCCACATCATTAGGAGTTTCGATTATGGCTCCTAGTGTGCAGTCATCTGTGAACTTTGTTAGCCAAAGACATTCTGTTAGCCTGTACTTCAGAGAAGTAGATACCAAACAGGAGAGGACCCAAGACTGAACCCTGTGGTTCTCCACTTGTTACTGGTCTGAAGTCAGATTTGGAGTCTGCTACTTTCACAGTGTGGGTTCTGTCAGTGAGCCAGTTGGCAACCCATCTTGTGACATAGGGATTTACACCTAGTTTAGTGAATTTATCTATAATTCCAGAGTGGGGGATGGCGTCGAAAGCCTTGGCAAGATCTAGATAGGCTGTGTGAACCACCTTACCCTTGTCTACAGCTTTGGTGACTGCTTCAAAGAAGTCTATCAGCTTTAGGAGACATGATCTGCCTTTTACAAACCCGAACTGGGTGGTGTCCAGAGTCTGGAGATTACCGATGTCTTTGTGTATAAATTCCATGATGACCAGGCTCGTCAGGCTAATGGGGTGGTAGTTCCTGGGGTCCGTGGTGGCTCCCTCCTTGTGGAGTGGGATAACCGTTGCTGTGTGCCATTAAGCAGGCACAAAGCCTGAGGTGAGGCTATGATTGAACATGGTACTTAGGTGGGATGCCAGTTCGTTCTGTAGTTCGTGCCAGACATTGTATATGTAAGAGGTCTTATATATGATGTCAAGGCCTGGACATTCTTTGGGAGTGTGTACAGTTAGAAGGTCTTTGTATTTCTGGCTATTGTTGACAGACTGTCAGGATTGTATAGCAGTGTATTGTGAATATGTTATTTCTTGGGGGGGGGGGTAGATGCAAATGTTATGTTTCCTATTCTATCTGCCTTTGCATGCGGATCCAGTTTCTGGTGCTCTATCAAGTGTTACATTTTTGTAGGGTAAGACTATGACATTCCCCATAGCACAGTTAGGCATCATACTACACTCTGTATTGGGCCATTATATGTAGGGGTAGAGTGTGAGTATCAAACATGCTGACAGTTTGGTTCACACACTCCTTATACTGTATGTACTTCCACACTGGTGCCTGTTTTAAAGTGCTGTTACATCCCTGGAGTGCCTGGTATATTTGCAATTACATGTGTAGTCCCCCATAGCAAGATTGCTTTTTTGTTTTGTCATTCTGCCTGTAGTTTGGATATTGCTTGGTGACATGGCTAGCAGCTCAGTGTATTTTCCCTAATGTGATGTTATGTCCAGGTATTTGGCAGATTTGAAGTGTTGCCTGGCCAACATAAGCATTGTGTATGTCTGACACATCAGTGGGGGATGTGAACATTTACATGACTAACTCCTGGGAAGTCATTGGGTTTTGGATTTGTGCTATTCCACTCAGTAGATGTTGGAACAGACAGGAGGGTTTTACTGCATCATGTGTCAGCTCATCTACACCTGTATGTCAGATATGTCCACATTTTCATGCCCCCCCCCCCCATTTGCCAAGCTTGGTTATGCTTTCTTGCACTAAGCTGTTCTGAGCATACCTATCACTGGCCAGATTGTTAAAGACTGTCCACATCTATTGCCCATATTTCTGGTCTGTTGAACAGTATCATTTTATTCCTTCCTGTGGTGAATCATTGTGATCAAGTGGGGATGTCTGTCAGTATATGATGACATACATTACAGTTTCATAACTGACATCTTTCTTAACATGTATGCTGGCACACACCCTGTTCCTGTGGTGACATTCTACATTTATACCTGCAGGATGTACATTGTGTCCCTAGTGTTGCCCCCCCCCCCATTTTGCAGCCTTTGTCCAGATCGCTTGCACTTAGGGGTGGGGAGGTATGGTGCTGGGTATAACTGCAGTACATGTTATGCACAGATATATATATATATATATATATATATATATATATATATATATATATATATATATATATATATATATATATATATCTGTATATGTGTGTATATGTATCTATGTCTGTATATATCTCTGTACATGTATATATATATATATATATATCTATATATATATATATATATATATATATATATATATAAATATATATATATATATATATATATATATATATATATATATATATGTGTTTGTGTGTGCACCTAGATATATATTTATATATATATGTATATATTATGTTCATATATCTTTATCCTTGTATAGAAATTTTCTATATATGTATATTTTTTTTTATATGTGAATATTGATATATCAGTATATTTCTTGTTTGATATCTACGAATTATATTATTTTATGGTATATATGTACATATTCTATATGTGTAATTTTATATGTACAGCTACATATATCTGATGTATACACTTTTCATATGCATCTATCACCATACGCATCTATATTTGTATATTTGTATATTTATATATTATAAACATGCTAGTTCCACAGTGTTTGTTCCATAGTATTCTATACCTGTATTGAATGATGTATTTAAAAAAAAAAAAAAACAGTCAGTAGTACAGCTCTGATGGAGTAGTGGTCCATTGCTTTGACTATGTTGTACGGGGTTGGGCAGAGCTGATTATTTTGTTGCTGGGCAGACCAAGGGCTGTTGGATACAGAGTGATAAAGGCAACTTTTAAGCAGTTGTAAGTGGGTTTGCATGGGTTTGCATGGTGGTAAGCAATGCTAACTTCCAGTTAAATATGCTTACAGAGAGTTAGCCTTAAAAGTGCTTACTCTGTGTAGGCATTGCTTGTGCCAGACAAACAGGCTTAATCCCACTTACTACTGCTTAAAAGTGTTTACTCCCATTTACCCCCACACTAAATTCTTTAAAAGAAAAGAAAAAATGGGTGATAGGAAATTGGTGAAAAAGGGGGCACAAAGAGGGAAAGACAATTGGAAAAGTAGCTAGGGATATGCAGGATGGGTGTAGGGAAAGCCCATAGCTGTCCATTTCTTCTAGAGCAAAAGCTGTGCATATTTACTGAATTTGAAGGTATATTTGGACACACAACCCCCTGAGAGAGGGGTGAGGACAACAATAATGTGTTGTGAAGCCAATTAGACCAGATTACATGTGTCCAGTGGACATGTGCGTGAAATGGACAACTATGTATGGGGCAAGATTTTTTTGGGAATAGATTGCCCTTTTTTTTTAAGGTGAGAGTGGGATGTTGGGGAAGGATAGTAGGTATATATGGGGAGGTAGGTTGGGTAGGAAGACAGACAAGACAGCATACAGGGGCAGTATATGACACATGTGGGGGGTAAACACCTTGGATGGGGAGGGGTGTTGGGAAATCGGAAGCCCATGAGCTCCCAAACTAAAACAGTGGGATTGAGGTCCTCACCCATGGGCAGTCACCACTGCACCTTCACGGCCCCAAAGGTGGCCGTGCTAGGGGCAGAGCTTGAGGGGCAGGATGACCCTCTAATTGCACTACTCAGCCCTCAAGCTGGCGTAGCAGATCTCAAAACTCCTTTCGGAGCTCTCTACATACCAAACCCCAGACCTAGCTTCAGGTGACAGGATCCTGTCCACACCCACTCCCTGGGGGGGATGAGCCCTATCCCCTGAGGCGGTTCCACCTGAAAGTGGTGCAGGACCAGTGGAGGAGGAGGTCCCGGGGAGGGTCTCAGATGTGCTGGGGCCAGGTACCATGGCCAGATGAGGTGGGAGAGGTGGGTCCGTTGGGACCAGTCTTCCCAAATGTGCTATGGTGTTACAGTTTTAGAACATTAGTAATAGGCTTAGTAATACTCAACACAATCCAGGATTACTTATAACAGCATACATAGATATTCCCATTAACCCAAAACAACAGATTTGGAAAAGTTGCATAGCAAACAGAACACATGCATATATGGAACCACAGTGGCCATTATAACGGCATGCAAGTTACATTGATAGCAACAGGCCAGCAATGATAATATTTCAACATGAAACATTAATAGAAACACATTTCAATATTTGTTGAACAATAGGACATATGTCCCAAAAGTAGGCTTGGTGTAAACATACCCACTGATTTGTGTGTATAGATTATTGTTGCAGATATGGTGGGGGTAAGAGAGATGTCAATTAACAACTTCTATATCCTTGCAGTACTCACAACTTTAATGATCATTGCTCTAATCATTACTCTACAGGTATTATTACAATACCCTATGGCCTTGGTTTGGGCAGTGGTATGCTTATACACAGTGTACACTTCAACTGTTTTATAGCTAAATTCTAACTCTCTTACCTGGTATACCTGTGGAGGGAATGTTTGTTAACACTACCTGACTGTTTCTACACATATTCCCAGAATCCTAGTTAAAATTATGCACATACCTCTCAATCCCTTAATGCACAACATGTGGGCAAAGCTTGACAACAAGAGGGTACAAATAGAGACATATTTTGAATATTGCTCTTATAAACTTTTAGACAGTTGCTAGAGTAACAGGATTTGTTTTAATATACATTTTCTGAGGGATTTGAAGTCTGACACTCATATGTATGTCATTATTTGGTCACTACAATCCTGAGATCATCCCAGTGAGTTACCAGGAAAAAAGTGGAACAGGGCAAAAATATGAGCCAAATATCTGGACATTCTGGGAAAATCTGTAAAGTTGAGAGGTACGATTATGCATACAGCTTACTACCACTACGAGGATTCGAACCATGGCTGTGTCTGCTAAAAATACAACAATTTCTGTTTCATCAGAGTGAGCTATTTAGACACCACTGTCTGTTTCTTCAGTGTTTTCATTCTAAGTCTCTCTTGGTTGTACAATCTGACCTTGTAATTACAACAGTCTTATACAGACATTCCGAGACATATTTTTATAAAGCACAATGTGAGAAACAGTGGTTGACACAACAGTACTATTCTGATATCAGATGTTGGTAAATGCTACATGTCAGGCCATACAATACCAGCATAAACACTACCAGTCCAGGATTTAAAACTTTATTGCCAGGCAGTTACAGTTTTCTTATCTGGAAGACCTGTGGGGGGAATGTTTGTTAACACCACCTGACTGTTTCTATACATATTCCCAGATTCCTAGTTAAAATTATGCACATACCTCTCAATCTCTTAATGCACAAACTCTGGACAAAGCTTGACAACATGGGGGTACACATAGGTACATATTTTGAATATTGCTCTTATAAACTTAGAGTTGCTAGAGTAACAGGATTTGTTTTAATATACATTTTCTGAAGGATTAGAAGTCTGAAACTCAAATATACATGTCATTATTTAGTGACTACAATTTTGAGATCATCTCAGTGATTTGCCAGGGAGAACGAGGAACAGGCCAAAAATATGTGCCAATTATCTAGACACTCTGTACAGTTGAGAGGTATGATTATGCATACAGCTTACTACCACTCCCAGGATTTGAACCATGGCTGTGTGTGCTGGAAATACAGCAATTTCTGTTTTATCAGAGTGAGCTATTTAGAAACTGTTGTCTGCTCTTTCAGGGTTTTCTAAGTCTCTCTTGGTTGTACAATCTGACCTTGTACTTACAACAGTCTTATACAGACATTCCTAGACATATGTTTTATGTAGCACAGTGTGGGTAACAGTGGTTAACACAACATTACTATTCAGAGAATGCAACACTAAATGCCATACAATACCAGAGTAAACACAACTATTCCAGGATATAGACATTTTTTCCCAGGCAGTTACAGTTTTATTTAAATATGACCTATATGGGACTATTACTGTCACATTGTCTGGTTTATTCAGTACAACCCAAACACCATTTTCATACTGCCAGGTGACTTTCTACTACTTTATATTTATTTGGTATGACTACTACACGCAGGATTGTTACTCACCAGCCTCACAACGCAGCCTTTGCAACCTACTGACATGGGCTTCTTGATTCACAGCCCACTCAGCTGCAGCTGTAAAGGGAATAGAGAAATATTTATGCATACCTAACTGGTGAGATCATGGGTGAGACAGTCCCTGGCTTCCACTTTATATTGGGAGCCCTGGTACTGGAGCTGCAGCAGTCTCTTGTCTTGGTTTTTTACCAGGAGTCCAACCATGACCTTGGACTCCTGTATGCCCCAGCGCTTCACCTGGAAGCTCAATCCCTCTCCAACTCCTGCCATCCTTCCTACAGTGGGAAGCTGCAAACAGTTATGAGCTGTATTCCCACCTGTTGGGTTTAAATACGGCCAATTTCCCACCCTTTGCTGTGACTGGACGGTTTTGAATATGCTGAGCTAAGCTAAGCTATGGGAAAACCTACTTAGCTAAGGTTGGCAGTGCTTAAAGGGGCAGGTTCAGCACTGCTTACCAATGGGCAAATCCACTTAGCTGGGCTTCTCATTGCTTAGTAGTCATATTTACACAATGCTTATGCCTGGTAAAGCAGAGCTGTGCAATGCTTATCATTGCTTTTTTTATTTTATAGACTATCTGCTGTATGGGATTGATTCATCATTCATTACATATTATAAGTTTGTTTACTGTCCCTAACATCCCCCAGTGTGCTTTCATTACACTTATTCATATGTTACTTTACTGTATGGGGCACTTGTGTTTATATGGTGGTTTCACAACATTATTAAACTGACACCTAACATCTGGACATAGTAGAGTCCTCTGGTTAGCAAATATGTGTTATTTAGTAGCTAATTATAAAAAAATGTTTATGTACTGCTTTCACATGTAAAATGCAAATTGGTTACAGTGAGGATTGAACTCAGAATTGCTGCTTGTAAAGTGCATGCTGTAATCACTACACTATTGCTTATGCTGGAAATCTCTTGCTATTTAACTTCATGTGCTGTTTCAGCTGGACTAAGCATAGCTAAGCAACGGGCACACCCCCGCAGCTATGCGTAAACTTTATCGCATGTATAAAAAAAAAATATTTGTTGTGTTGTATTATTTGTACCCTTCAGAATATCCCTGCTAATGCTGAACCTGTTATTCTATCAACCTTCTGCTTTGTGGGACGATTGTCCCTTATGGCTTTGTCCACATTCCTTACTCTGACGGGTTGGGAGCTATGTGCTTATGCTACATCTCTTATTCTTTCAACTTTTGCCTTGGTAGGGACTATTGTCCCTTATGGCTTTGACAAGATTTCTTACCCTGATGGATTGATTACGAGCATTCTCTCTCATTTTATATTGCAGAATGGCAATTCTGGTGTGCAGGCGGCGTGTGTATTATGAGAGATCTGCTATCAGGCACACCCCCTGCACTTGTACACAAATCCATGTACATTTAACAGCATGGCAGCGTGCCTTCATGAATATGCATGGCACACTGCTGTGCTGTACAGGAACAGTCCCTTCCATGTAGGAATAAGCTATTCCTGCACGGAAGTTTGCTGAATCCCAGGGCTTGTCTTTTATCACAATTCATGCATATTTTTTTACTTAGCTACCCATTCACTAACACTTTCACTCTGCTATTTTGATATCCTGACATACACACTAACTTAATCCTATTACTTATTCCATACTTTACCATAACATCCTACAAACATCTTGTCCTACTGAACTAAAAGCCTTAATAATATCACCTACCATAAGTATCACATCTTCCCTTTTATTTATAATATCCACAATTTATCTAACCACCAATAATGATTCCTGGGATCCCTTCCCTTTTATGCCACATGTATTTTTCTTCCGTAGTGTTCTTAATCCTTCCTTTTATTCTCCTCTCTGTTATTTTCCAAAACATTTTATGATCTGTACTATTTAATGTGATAGGCATCCATTTTTTGTTTCATTCTTTTCATCTTTCTTCCATATAAATTTTAATATCTCACTACATAACTCTTCATAAACAAACCCTTTTTTCAATCATTCATTTAAAACATTTGCACAACACTCTTTTTGCTAGTCCCTTATTTCCTATATGTTTTATACCCTGTGGGCCTAATACTGAAGCAACTTTTACTTTCCTAAGTACTTCATCCAATTTACTAATAGTAATTGCTTTGTCAAATTCTCCCTTAACTCATTCTTGATTTTTTTTTTTACTTTCCATTCTCTCATAGGTTCATAGGTAGGTACTGGGATATCTGCCCGAAGGCATTTCTAAGCCTAGCCGGAATGTGTTGGCCTTCACTACCCCCTTAGATTAGTTCCCTGTGCCTCTGTTCAGCAGAGCCATTGAAGTGATCCCTGGGGTAAACTTTCTGTTTCCCATCCACTCGTCAAGGTTTCTCTTGAAGAGGGTTAGTGAGGAGCTCTGCCTAATGTAGATTGGAATCTTGTTCCAGAGCATGGGAAGTCTCTGGGACAGGAATCTATCCCTCCAGCACATCCTATTTATTGTTGTGGTGAGGTTTAGATCCCTGGAGTGTGTGGCTCGAGGGGATATGGTTTTCTTTAGGTGGAGCATGTCCATCAATTTTGGGTTGGATATGGCCTTGTATGTCAGGCAGAGATCACCTCTTAGTAGGCGGTATGTAACCGAGTACAGCCAGAGTTCCTTCAGTCGAGCTGCATAGGGCATCTGCTTGAGGCCAGTGATCCTCTTGGTGAGGTACTTCTGTGGTCTTTCCAGTTGTTGCAGGTGTCTTGTAAGGTACATCCCAAATGGGGCATTGTACTCTATGATGGGTCTGATGAGTGATGCATAGAGGGGCCCAATGACCTCTTTTGATCTGGATGCAAACCCTTTTTTGATTAGGTGGGCCACATAGAAGGATTTTCTAACCACTTTGGCAATGTGATTATCAAAGGAGAGGTTACTGTCTACTTGGGTCCCCAGATCCCTTATTACGTCTTCTGTATTTAGGGGGCTACCACCTATGTGGTAGTTTGTGGGTACTTTGTTTTTCCCAATGGGGATGACTATGCACTTTTTGGCATTTAGCTTGAGGCCATGGTTTTGACACCAGGTATCTGTCTCAGTGAGACCCTTTTGGAGGAGGTCTGTGTCAGCCAGACAGTCAATTACAGTCCCTAGTTTGCAGTTGTCTGCAAACCTGGTCAGCCATAGTCCTCATGTGCTTGCCTGTACCTGTGAAAAATGTATGCCGAACAGGAGGGGTCCTAGGACTGAGCCCTGAGGAATGCCACTTGTAACCGGTTTAAAGTCAGACCTAGCTCCCGCAACTCTTACCATATGGGTTGTATCCATGAGCCATTTGGCAACCCATCTCGTGACGTAGGGGTTTATTTTCTCCTGTGTTCTTTCCTTTTACTCTTATAAATATTTTCTAAATGCTGTACTGCAATACTCATAATCTCCTGTTGTGTTCTTATTACCTCTCCCATTGCATTTTTCATTTCTCTCATTCTACCCATGCAAGCCATGGCTAATGACCTTGTACAGACAACCTTCCAACCCTAAAAGGAGGCCTAAAATAGAGAACCTGCAACAACACAAAATACCATGGAGAGTGTCTTTGATGTACTGAAGGCAAGGATGACGAGTATGGACACATCCAGGTGTGCACTGCAATACACACCTGAAAAGGCAGCACAGATGATTACTGTATGCACCTCACTACAACATATGCTAACAATAACACATGTTGGTCTTCAGTGCTGCAAGTGTGGGTGAGCTATCCTAAGAACATCAGATGTCTGAAGATGACATTGTGTTGCTATCAGAGGAGGAGCATTAGAACACAAGGTGCAGAAGAAACAGGTGTGAGTGATGGAGTGTGTGACCATAAGTCCAGACCCAAGTGACTGCAGAAAGTGACACACACCCTTGAGTCATGACAAGCCAAATGCACAGAAGTACACACATTAAACAATGATGCTCATGTGTTGTCCCACCAAAGCATCACAGATTACATGTAATGGCAATTATCCAGTAGATATACACACACAGCATCAGAAATAATAGCATAATTCTAACATAAAACAGTATGAACATATACAAATCTGTCTTGACACAGACCATCAACTTGGGCCACAAGTGACACAGGTATGCATACAGACTCATGCTGGCATATGTGTATATGGCAGACAGCAATAGACATACCTCTGGGAAACCCATTCCTCTCTGACCACTATCAAAAGATGCAAACAGGAAACAAAGTCAGGACAGACTTCAAAACTTCTGTCAATATCACAAGCAACATATATCAATGTAAAGTATGCATAAAGGTTAAGATACTAAATGGAGTCAACTACAATTAGTAAAAATTTCAGACTCCTATTGCATCAGACTTCACAACAACCACAGACAGATGACATCATCAGTGGTCTGCACAGAAATCATCATCGCCATGGGTTGTGACTGACACTACAGGATGTA
This sequence comes from Protopterus annectens, assembly GCF_019279795.1. Classification (NCBI taxonomy): domain Eukaryota; kingdom Metazoa; phylum Chordata; order Ceratodontiformes; family Protopteridae; genus Protopterus; species Protopterus annectens. Next base: position 1,000,283,224 of record NC_056730.1, on the reverse strand, counting down.
GTAGATGAGCTGGCAGTGTTACTCTAATGCAGTCAGGGGGAAGTCACACTGATGGCTCACACTGCAGACCCAGTTAACCCTGCCCCATATGGAAATATTGGACTAGGTTGCTCCACAGAGGTCACTGATGTGGTGATGCCAGCACATGGAAACACACTGTGTGAAGGAGTGTGGGTGATTGTTGACTATCTAGTCATGACTGCAGGGACCACAATGCAGCAACAGATGCACGTGCACATTGTAACATAGACATCAAGGTCCAATGGGCAAGGGGAACTCAGCTAAGCACAATCACAGCACAAAGAACCCTGCTGGTATTACAGCACTGCTGTACTACTGCTAAAACCAGGTATTCAGTGGACCATGCCACAGATAACATTCTTTCTTTCTGAGCAGCTAATCTCACAATGACATTACCATGCCTGCATTCCTGTCCTTCATGCTGCACACATGGTTGAGGTGCAGCATGATCCATGAAACAGGCAAGTTCAAGAATTTCAGAGCCATGATTTTACTGGGAATGTTTATTCGCCTGTAGGAGTAAGTGCACAGACTCTGAGAAGTTCCCATGCACATCAGCTACTTTCCTGCATCTACTGCACTGGACAGTATCACTGTGTTATGAAGAAATGCCAACATCACCAGCAGAATCAACATAGAACTGTGGTCCACAGCCCTCATCTTGTCTATCATCTAATGTCCCCACATTGACAGAATGGCTGGACAAGTTTTTCTTCACATATGAGGCTACAGCCTCAACCACATGGCTGTCGCAATCTGGGCTGGTCCATAAAACAATTGTGTCATGTGTGCCAGGGGTCTTGCTACATGTACTATACTACCACTTATACGATTGCATGACTTCATCAATACCTGACAGGTCAAAATCTGCCACCTCAAGGAAGAGTAAACCTGTCTGGTGGACATCAGCTATAAATAAGCTCTACAGCAAAAGGAAAAAAATTGCTGTCTAGGACCAAGAAGGAACAGGTGCCAAATTGGAAGTAATCTCTGCTTGCCTAAACAGGCAAATAAGGGTATTAGTGAAGTCCTCCAAAGCTAACTTCAAGTTCAAGTTGGTCACATCTACTAAAGACAATCATAAAGCCTTCTTCACATGCATCCATAATCTAAGGGGAAACATCCAAATCTGCTCAGAACTGATGGTCAAGGACACCACATACACAAATGCCATGGATATAGCCAACCTGCTGGTAGACAAGTTTTGAGTGGAAGATGGCCACCGTCATCCCTCTGCACAAAGGTGGAGTATACACTGATCCAGGCAATTATAGACCCATCAGCCTAACTAGCCAGATTTGCAAGGCCATTGAATGCATTATCATGGACCACATTAACATGGACATTGGCAAACTCCAAACATTTGATCCCACAGAGTTTGGCTTTGTCAAGAGGAGATCATGTGTGTTAAATTTGGTAGACTTCTTTGAGTCAGTCAACAAAACCATGGATGAGGGAAAGACAGTGCACGCTGCCTACCTTGATTTAGCCAAGGCCTTCAACACTATTCCCCACTCAAACATAATAGAGAAATTATCCCAGCTTGGCATAAATCTGTATGTGACCAGATGGGTAGCTAACCGGCTCACTGATAGAACTCATTCAGTCAAAACATTCAAAGTTACCTCAAAAAGTAGACCCCTATCAACTGGCGTACCCCAGGAATCAGTCTTGGGGCCCCTGCTGTTTATGATATACTTTTCCACAGTGCAGGCCAAAACCAGAGATCTATGGCTGACCAAGTTTGCAGATGTCTGCAAGCTGGGTGCTGTCATCATCTCCCCTAGTGATGTAGACATACTGCAAGAGGGTCTCACTCAGACAAATGACAGCCTCAAACTAAACATCAAAAAATGCATCATCATCCTCTTTGGGGGAGAGTGACATCTCAAAAAATGATCACATTAATAACAATGTCCTAAGCACACAAGCAGTTGTGAGGAACCCGAGCACCCAACAATTTAACTTTTGACAGCAATCTAACTTTTAACCACCATGTTGCCTCGACTGTACGGAGAGCTTTCTACATCACTCATCATACTAGTAAGGGTATTTCTTCCAGTAACAAGGAAGTCATAACTTCCCTGTATTCCACCTGTATCAGGCCCATCATTGATTATGATGCCCCTTTTGACATGTAACTCTCAAAGCACATGCAGCAGCTGGAGAGACCAAAGAGGTTACCAGGAAAATCCATGTCTTCAAAAATCTATTCTACAAGGACAGGCTAAAAGCCATCTCACTCTACTCCATCTCATAGAGACTCCTCAGAGGTGATCTATGTCTGGAATAGAGAACAATCTCTGACATCACCTTGATGAAATTGCTGCATATCTGCAAGCCAAACTCCACTCACGTGACCCACATGCAATACCTCAACTTGGTCTGCAACATCAGTAGGACTTGCTGGCAGGATAGATTTGTCTCCCAGAGACTCCCTTGATCTATAGAATAGTATGATGAATCTTCCCACTGCTTAGGTGAAACTGCCGAATAAAGATAGCAAAAACAGCAAAACAACGACAGAGGTATCACCAAGGCTAATGCTGTGTATCAAATGGCTGTGGAGATGGAGCTTGAAGCACTGTCCACAAAATATATATCAAATATCCGTTTAAAACAAATTTTAATATCTTCTAGTTTAAAAGAAAATAAAAGCCCCTTGTTGTTCACAAATGATAAGCGCTTTCGAAGGAATCTTCATCAGATCGTTATAGGAAGTGGGACACTAATTTACTTATATAGAAATTTTTTGTAATTGTTCAGCCATTACAGGCCTGTACATTTTAGTTTTGTCCAATCAGTTATCATGTTTTCCCATCCTGTTTTAAATGTTCAAGACCAATGGAGGTCTCCTAATGTTAACAAACCTTCAAATCCATTTTGAGTGCATTTCTGATCTAAAATGCAAATTAACTGAGTATTAACCAATGGAAGTTCATGGTTCTCAATTTTAACCAACCACAGTCGGTCTCTAATAAAATTGTGTTTGCACGTATCAACCAATGTAATGCTTTTCACTTCCATTTGTAAGAGCCATATTCAGGTTCATTTGTTGTCGGCTCACATTCTTAGCAAAGTTAAACACATGGATTTCACATGGTATACATCCTTCGGTGCTCTCTGCATGAGAAAAGCCTTCCCATGTCTCTATTTAGTTATGCATTTAACATTCTTGAATGAATGTCCTTGAAAGAAAGCGATCGTAGCTTCATGACCCATGCATATAAACTGAATGTCAGGTCAAATCAGAAACTTTGTTTTACTGTTATAAAAATTTGAAAGCCTAATAATGTCAAGTGTCCTTATGATTTCTAATAGGAATTTCTGTTATGACAATGACCAATCTCAAATTATCAAGCCTGGCGTACAGAAATCTGAAGGAAGTTGCCGTTTACCATCATATACATTCATTTACTTGCATCTACGCCATATGTGCTGATACATATATTTAAATTAATTACCGGTATCAGTAAATAAAAATTCAATGTTCCCAATTTTGACCAGCCATAATTGGTGTCTAATTGTGTTTGGACGTTTCTACCAGTGTAATGGTTTTCACTTCCATTTATATGGTTTTGAACTAAAAGCCATACACAATTTCAATTACTGTCGGTTCGCACTCCCAAAGGGGCCAGACACATAAATTCCATGCAGCATGCACCCCTCAATGTTCTCTACACGAAGAAAGCATTATTGTAATTCTGTTTATTAATGTACTTAAATAAATGTACTTGAAGAATAGCATTCGTAGCTTCATAACTTATGCAAATAAGCTGAATGCTTGAGCACATCATAGTCTTAATTCAGGTATTACAGGGATTTAAAGGTCCAATAGCATTAGGGGTCTTTGTTACTTCTAATTGGATTGTCTATTCTGACAATAACCAATCGCAGGTTGTTCAGCCTTATGTGCAAAATTCTGAAAGGAGTTGCCGTTTACCATCACATTGATTCAGTTACTTGCAATATATATATTTTTCTTCTCATTCATGGATATGAGAAGTAAAAAATATAAAAAAACACATAGCAGTATTCTAATACCCCACCTCATTGTGGCTCAGGTCTTCACAATCTCTATGGTATTGCAAATCTGTGACTTCTTCATTTAATTTCATTATAAGCCGTCTTCTACATAAGGCTATGTCGATACATGTATTTCTGTTTAACCCCAATCTGGTTAGTGGTGACAATGAGGACGTCCCAATTTGCTTTATATTTTTGTATATAGTGCTTAGTCTCAGAGAGATAGATGGATATAAAGCAGATGCCAACATTTGCTCTCTCTAGAAATAGAAATCTTATTTCTTGGTATGCTATCTGATTCAAGTTCACCTTGCATAACATAACGATCCTACGTTTAATATGTGATATTATCAACCTATAATAGGTTTCCTTTTCAAAAACTGATCGCTTTTGTTCTTCCTTTTCAACATCTGTATTCATCTTCAAAGGGTATACCATCTTTCATATCTTGCTGATATTAATTTATAAGATTAATCCTCATCAAAGTGAACTATCAAGTGATGAACATTGTGCAGATATCCTTCATCTATTTAAGCCTACACCATATGTCCCCTATATTCAAAATAAAATGAAAGCAACAGGACAATGCTGAAGTAAAATGCTGCAAAATTCTTTATTCATAAAGACAGGTTAGCGCTTTCGGGACAAACCCTTCTTCAGACAATGTTCAAACTGATAAAACATCCTATTTAAAATAATACAAACCAATCATTTTGTTAGGGAAACCCGCCTATTCTGCAAGGTGGGTTTAATTGGTAAAACATCATTAAGACCAGGTTCTCTATGTGCCATTAGATCAACTATCCATTTGGATTCTGCTAATGCTGTCCGATGCCTGATATCACCCCCTCTACTGTTGAGTTTTATATTAACAATGCATCTAAATTTAAAAGTGTGTGTGGGATTCACACTAATATGTCTATATAAAGCGTTACTCAAATCACTGTTTCTGATATTACTCAAGTGTTGTAGAACCCTCACTTTCAGCATATTGTTGGTCATACCAACATAAAAGCATGAGCAACATATACACTCTGCCAAATATACCAGGTTTTTTGTTCTACATGTGGCCCTACCTGGAAATTGAAATAATTTATGTGAAACGGGGTGCCTAAATTCTGTCTCTGTATTAATATATGTACAAGCTTTACATCTACCACATGCATGAGTACCTAAGTTCATTACAGGTATGGTGGCTGTGTCATGCTGTATTTCTTTACAAAAAAGATCTTTCAAGTTTTTATTCCTCCTATATGTGAACATAGGACGTTCACCAATAATGTTTTTTAAACTCAAATCACTTGTTAGTATATTCCAATTGTTATGCACTATTTTGCAGATGTCATTCATATTGCTGCCATAAGTAAATAGCAATCTGGGCTTTTCTCTTAAGTGTTTAGTGTCCCTATTATGATTGTACACTTTGCTATGTATATCATTCATCCACGGTCTATACCTAGCATGCCTATGTTTTTTATTACTATCCATTACATTATCGATCAAGCTTTTACCATAACCTCTTTCTGCAAAATAATGGTCAAGCTTGTGCATTTCACTGTCAAATTGTGCATCCTCAGAGCAAATTCTAGAAACTCTACTCACTTGACCCTTAATAATGTTCGGAAAAACATGGCGTGGATGCATGCTGTCAAATGACAGTAATGTATTCTGCCAACAATCCTTTTTATATAAACTGGAGGTAAAACCATTACTTGTTTGTTCTATACATACATCCAAAAATTCTAATTTGGTAAATGAAGTTTTTGCACTAAATTCCAAAAAGGTAGTGGTAGAATGTACATAGACAAGAAAATTATCAAAAGAGGCCTCATCCCCATTCCACAAAATAAAAATATCATCTACAAATCTGGCATACATTATGATATATTTGTTCCATCTATGATTGTTCAAAATCTCCTGGGTTTCCCACTTTGATAAAACAAGATTAGCATAAGTATTGGCACAGGGGGTGCCCATGGCGACCCCCCGTGCCTGCTTATACAAAGATCCTCCTCCCATAAAAACATTGTTATCTAAAACTAAATGCAGCATCTCTTCTACCAGTTGTCTCAAATGATGAGTGGCTCCTAGTTTTTCAATAAGTTCACCAACAGCTCTTATTCCATAATCATGTTCAATGACCGTAAATAAACTTTTGACATCTAATGTTGCCATTAGCACAGTTTGTCCTTCAATTGATTTAGTTAGATCAGCTAATAAGCCCAAAAAGTGTCCTGTGCCAACTAAAATGTTATTTATCTTGTCCATATACGGTTTAAGTGTATCCTGTAACCATATTGAAATATTCTCTGTAACCCAGTTTCTGCCAGAAACAATGGGTCTTAAAGGTGGATCAATTAAAGATTTATGGATTTTCGGTAACGCTTTAAAAATTGGAGTTAATGGTTTGTCTATCCACAGAAAATCAAAAGTTTCATCAGTTATTTTCATCTCAGCCAATAAAAACTGCAATTTCCGATGCACATTATCTATTATCATTTTAACTTTTAGGGGGTTAATCTCTTCATAAGCATTATCTGATGATAACATATTCTTTATCTTATTGTTGTACCACATGGTATCCAAAACAACTATCGCTCCCCCTTTATCCGCATTTTTTATCATAATTGCTTTATTTTCTATCAGCCCTTGTAATGCTTGCTTCTGTGTTATAGTTAAATTATAATATTTACTGTAATTTCCTTCATTAAAATATTTGTTTAATTCACTCTCACATCCATTTAAGAATAAATTAAGAGTAGGTGTAAAGCTAGGTACAAAACTGCTAGGTTTTTTGAGTTGAGAACAATGAGATTCTGAATTGTTAAACACTAATTTCAACATAGTATTTCTACAGAATAACATCAGATCAAAGATAACATCACTGTATATACAGGTTCTACTGGGTACAAAAGTAAGACCTTTGTTAAGAACTTCCCCTATATTCAGGTGATTACATTATTAGCTTGTGGTTGGTCTTCTCATCTTCAAAACAGGTTTCAAGGGTATAACACTGTTTAAGCCTGGTGGATGATCGGCTCGTAGATTAACAATCCATTTTGTTTCCCTTAGTTCTGTTAAGTTTTCTGTCACCTTTCCTTGGGCCAGTATGTATAGTTTCAATGACTTTGAACATGAATGAGTGACTCCTATGCATATCGACATGTACAGCCAAAGCATTATGGATATCTTTATTTGCAATATCTCTTTGATGCCTTTGTATTCGTCTTTTAAACATCTGGTTAGTTTTTCCCACATAAAAAGATGAGCAAAACTTACATGTGACCAGATAAATCACATTGGTGGTTGTGCAGGTTGCTTTTACGTTGAAGATATAACTTCTTTTAGTTCTTGGATGTTCAAAATGATTACTATTATCTATTAGGGGGCAGACAATACAATGCCCACACCTAAAAGTGCCTTTACGGCCTACTATCTGATTTTTGCTGTTCCCATGAGTGGTACACAGCAATCTTTTTAAGTTCTTTTTATTCTTAAAACCAAAATATGGTCTATCTCCCACTATATCTTTTAGCTGTGGGTCTTGTGTCAGGATCGTCCAGAACTGTTTTATCACCTTTTTAACCTGATATTTATCTGTACTATAGGTTAACAGAATCCTAGTTCTTTCATTCTCACGTGTAGATCTATTGCGTCCTCTGTTAGTGACAGGCTTCAAGTCTTGTTCTTTGTAGCCTCTTTCTTTCAAATTCTTTTGTAAGAATTTGACCTCTTTGTCACGTGTAACTTCTTGGTTGCAATGTTTGTAAATCCTATTGACCTCATTATGCATAATATTTTGTGATGTACATGGGATGCATGCTACTCTTTAATAAATAATGATTCCTCCATGTGTTTTTCCTGTGTAGTTCTGTATCTAATGTACATGTTTCATTAAGGATGACATTTACATCAAGGAAGCTTACTGCTTCCCTGGAATGGCTAGCTGTAAAGGTTAAGAATGATGTAGTGGAGTCAAGGTAGCTCCTAAATTGTATCAATTGTTCTGCTTCCCCTTTCCATAAGATGAACAAATCGTCCACGAAACGTCTGTAATGCAGAATACATTCATGCCAAGGATTGCTAGAATGAAGAACATGTTGCATTTCCCACTCTACTAGAACTAAATTGGAATAGCTATTAGCACAGGGGGTGTCCATGGCAACCCCCATCTCTGCAAATAAGTTTTATCACCATGTACAAAATAGTTGTTTTTCAATATTAATTCAAGAAACGCACAAATTGTGTTTGTCTCTGCTGTGGCCTTCCTTGCTGACAATATTCTTCTTATTGAATCTATCCCATTGTCATTTGGGATGGTAGTGAAAAGGTTATTTACGTCGAGCGCAGTTAACAAAAGATCATGATGGTCAGTGGTTCTCTTCATGGTTATACTTATCTTGTGTAGAAAGTCATCGTTACCGCTCAAGACTGTATCATAAGAGGTTAACAGCTCTCTTAATTCCTTTTCTACATACAGAGACATATTTTCTGTAATCCATCCCTAGCCTGACACTATTGGGCATAGTGGTGGATTTGAAATATCTTTGTGTATTTTAGGAAGTCCATTTATAGTTGGAATAGTGGGCTTGGGTATATCTAAGAAGATAAACAATTCTAAATCAATTTGTCTTTGTAGTACCATGTCATTCAAATAGGAGCTCACTCTATTTATGGCTTGATTTATAGTAACAGGTGTTACTTCTACATATGTCTTGGGGTCTTTCAGCATGTTTTCCATTTTGTTAGTATACCATAAAGTGTCCATAACAACAATGGCTCCACCTTTGTCTGCTGGTTTCAAAACAATGTTGATATTCTGTTGTAGGTTGTAAATGGCTTGTTTTTCATCAAAAGTGATGTTCCTATAGTGTTTTGTGCGAGTGTCCATCCTTAGTTTTTCAACTTCATTGCTACAAAGGCTTGTGAACAATTCCACTGTTGGATGACTTACAGATACAAAGGTACTAGGCTTCTTTAAAACTTTTGTCTGTTCCGATGTATTTCCATATATGCTTTTCAATGTCACATTGTGTCTGAAGCATTTCAAATCAATAACAAACTCATTCAGATCTGATTTGAAGGCAGGAATAAAGGTCAGGCCTTTTTCTAGTACTGACTGTTCCGCAGATGTTAAAATATGCTTAGACATATTTACTACCAAAGAATTGTCTATATAAGGGTTTTTTTCCTCTTCCGATTTTGGCTCTGTGACCTGAAGTTCTTGTGATATGTTTGTTTAAAAAAAAATGGTAAAGTAGTAGATAACGGAAGGTGTGTTCCATTTTTCTTTGGTATAGCCCTTGATATAGGGGTTTCTGAACTGTTCCCTGTATTAATGTCTAATGGGCCACTGGGTTTATCTTGAAATACAAAATTAGTAGGTTGATTTACTTCATCAGCTGGTGACATGACTATGGAGTTCTCATTCGATTGCATGACATTAATTCTTTTGTGATAAGGTTGATGAGCTCGTGTTCCCACTGTGAATTCTTCCCTAGGCCATTCAAAGATACAGCCCTGTTTGAAATCCAGGACATCTCTGTTTAATTTCTTTATATTTTGTTCTTTTAGTTTAGATTCATAAATGTTTAAATTAAACAGCAAAGTTTCCAATTTATTGATTTGGTATGAAGTTAAATTCACTTTTTCTAATTCTGCTTGTTTCTCTTTTATATGTTGTGCAACTTTATCTTCTTCAAGTTTGAAATATTCTAACAAAAGTTTGATATAACGGAAGCTTGTTTCAAGATTAATGGCTTGCCAACTTGCTAACAATGCAGGATGCTGATTGCCAAAGCTGGGCATGCACTTAACATGCATGCCCCTGGGTATCACTTGGTGGTGTAGGCATGCTTCTAAATGATAGCGCTGCCAAGTTAGTCTTTTAACTTGAATGCTACAGTCTCAACATCATTAAGAATTGTATCAAAATTAGAATTGTCTACTCCTTCAGATATATTATTGGCCACATTTACATCATTTGAATCAAATTGCAGGCTCAGTAATGGATTCACGCTGGTCTCTACGTTATCAACATTCTTACCATGAAGGAAGTTTATGTTGACAAGATTGCCTTTGTTCCTGGTTGTGGTCGCTTCATTAGCCATGTGCAGTGGCGAAGTAGTGAAAAGCAGAGTATGATGAATCTTCCCACTGCTGAGGTGAAACTGCCAAATAAAGATAGCAAAAACAGCAAAATAAAGACAGGTATCACCAAGGCTAATTCTGTGAATCAAATGGCTGTGGAGATGGAGCCTGAAGCACTGTCCACAAAAGATATATCAAATATCCGTTTAAAACAAATTTTAATATCTTCTAGTTTAAAAGAAAATAAAAGCCCCTTGTTGTTCACAAATGATAAGTGCTTTCGAATGAATCTTCATCAGATCGTTATAGGAAGTGGGACACTCATTTACTTATACAGAAAATTTTTATAATTGTTCTGCCAATACAGGCCTATACATTTTAATTTTGTCCAATCAGTTATTATGTTTTCCCATCCTGTTTTAAATGTTCAGGACCAATGGAGGTCTCCTATTGTTGACACACCTTCAAATCCATTTTGAGCGCATTTCTGATCTAAAATGCAAATGAAATAAGAGTATTACCAAATGGAAGTTCATGGTTCTCAATTTTAACCAACCACAGTCGGTATCTAATAAAATTGTGTTTGCACGTATCAGCCAATGTAATGCTTTTCACTTCCATTTGTAAAAGCCATATTCAGATTCAGTTGTTGTCGGCTCACATTCTCAGCAAAGTTAAACACATGGATTTCACATGGTATACATCCTTCGGTGCTCTCTGCATGAGAAAAGCCTTCCCATGTCTCTATTTAGTTATGCATTTAATATTCTTGAATGAATGTCCTTGAAAGAAAGCGATTGTAGCTTCATGACCCATACATATAAACTGAATGCCAGGTCAAATCAGAATCTTTGTTTTACTGTTACAGGAATTTGAAAGTCTAATAATGTCGTGTCCTTATGATTTCTAATAGGAATTTCTGTCATGACAATGACCAATCTCAAATTATCAAGCCTGACGTACAGAAATCTGAAGGAAGTTGCTGTTTACCATCGTATACATTCATTTACTTGCATCTACGCCATATGTGCTGATACATAAATTTAAATTCACTACCGGTATCAGCAAATAAAAATTCAATGTTCCCAATTTTGACCAGCCATAATCGGTGTCTAATTGTGTTTGGACATTTCTACCAATGTAATGGTTTTCACTTCCATTTATATGGTTTTGAAGTAAAAGTCGTACAGAATTTTAGCTACTGTCGGTTCACACTCCCAAAGGGGCCAGACACATAAATTCCATGCAGCATGCACCCCTCAATGTTCTCTACACAAAGAAAGCATTACTGTAGTTCTGTTTATTAATGTACTTAAATAAATGTCCTTGAAGAATAGCATTCGTAGCGTCATAGCTTATGCAAATAAACTGAATGCTTGAGGAAATCAGAGTCTTAATTCAGCTGTTACAGGGATTTAAAGGTCCAATAGCATTAGGGGTCCTTGTTTCATCTAATTGCATTGTCTATTCTGACAATAACCAATCGCAGGTTGTTCAGCCTTATGTGCAAAATTCTGAAAGGAGTTGCCGTTTACCATCGCTTTGATTCAGTTTCTTGCAATATATATTTTTTTCTTCTCATTCATGGATATGAGAAGTAAAAAATATAAAAAAACACATAGCAGTATTCTAATACCCCACCTCATTGTGGCTCAGCTCTTCACAATCTCTATGGTATTGCAAATCTGCGACTTCTTCATTTAATTTCATTATAAGCTGTCTTCTACATAAGGATATGTCGATACATGTATTTCTGTTTAACCCCAATCTGGTTAGTGGTGACAATGAGGACATCCCAATTTGCTTTATATGTTTGTATATAGCGCTTAGTCTCAGAGAGATAGATGGATATAAAGCAGATGCCAACATTTGCTGTCTCTAGAAATAGAAATCTTATTTCTTGTTATGCCATCTGATTAAGGTTCACCTTGTATAACAAAAGGATCCTACGGTTAATATGTGATATTATCAACGTATAATAGGTTTCCTTTTCAAAAACTGATCTCTTTTGTTCTTCCTTTTCAACATCTGTATTCATCTTTAAAGGGTATACCATCTTTCATATCTTGCTGATATTAATTTATAAGATTAATCCTCATCAATGTGAACTATCAAGTGATGAACATTGTGCAGATATCCTTCATCTATTTAAGCCTACATCATAAGTCCCCTATATTCAGATGATTACGTTATTAGCTTGTGGTTGGTCTTCTCATCTTCAAAACCGGTTTCAAGGGTATAACACTGTTTAAGCCTGGTGGATGATCGGCTCGTAGATAAATAATCCATTTTGTTTCCCTTAGTTCTGTTAAGTTTTCTATGTCACCTTTCCTTGTTCCGGTATATATAGTTTCAATGACTTTGAACATGAATGAGTGACTCCTATGCATACTGACATGTAGAGCCAAAGCATTACGGATATCTTTATTTGCAATATCCCTTTGATGCCTTTGTAATCATCTTTTAAACATCTGGTTAGATTTTCCCACATAAAAAGATGAACAAAACTTACATGTGGCCAGATAAATCACATTGGTGGTTGTGCAGGTTGCTTTTACATTGAATATATAACTTCTCTTAGTTCTTGGATGTTCAAAATGATTACTATTATCTATTAGGGGGCAGACAATACAATGCCCACACCTAAGAGTGCCTTTACGGCCTACTATCTGATTTTTGCTGTTCCTATGAGTGGTACACAGCAATCTTTTTAAGTTCATTTATTCTTAAAACCAAAATATGGTCTATCTCCCACTATATCTTTTAGCTGTGGGTCTTGTTTCAGGATCGGCCAGAACTGTTTTATCACCTTTTTAACCTGATATTTATCTGTACTATAGGTTAACAGAATCCTAGTTCTTTCATTCTCACATGTAGATCTATTGCGTCCTCTGTTAGTAACAGGTTTCAAGTCTTGTTCTTTGTAGCCTCTTTCTTTCAAATTCTTTTGTAAGAATTTGACCTCTTTGTCATGTGTAACTTCTTGGTTGCAATGTTTGTAAATCCTATTGACCTCATTATGCATAATATTTTTTGGGATGTGCCTGGGATGCATGCTACTCTTTAATAAATAATGGTTCCTCCATGTGTTTTTCCTGTGTAGTTCTGTATCTAATGTACATGTTTCATTAAGGATGACATTTACATCAAGGAAGCTTACTGCTTCCCTGGAATGGCTAGCTGTAAAGATTAAGAATGATGTAGTGGAGTCAAGGTAGCTCCTAAATGGTATGAATTGTTCTGCTTCTCCTTTCCATAAGATGAACAAATCATCCACGAAATGTCCGTAATGCAGAATACATTCATGCCAAGGATTGCTAGAATGCAGAACATGTTGCATTTCCCACTCTACTAGAACTAAATTAGAATAGCTATTAGCAAAGGCGGTGCCCATGGCAACCCCCATCTCTGCAAATAAGTTTTATCACATTTTACAACATAGTTCTTTTCCAATATTAATTCAAGAAACACACAAATTGTGTTTGTCTCTGCTGTGGCCTTCCTTGCTGACAATATTCTTCTTATTGAATCTATCCCATTGTCATTTGGGATGGTAGTGAAAAGGTTATTTACGTTGAGTGTAGTTAATAAAAGATCATGATGGTCAGTGGTTCTCTTCATGGTTTTACTTATCTTGTGTAGAAAGTCATCTGTATCGCTCAAGACTGTATCATAAGAGGTTAACAGCTCTCTTAATTCGTTTTCTACATACAGAGACATATTTTCTGTAATCCATCCCTGGCCTGACACTATTGGGCATAGTGGTGGATTTGAAATATCTTTGTGTATTTTAGGAAGTCCATTTATAGTTGAAATAGTGGGCTTGGGTATATCTAAGAAGATAGAAAATTCTAAATCAATTTGTCTTTGTAGTACCATGTTATTCAAATAGGAGCTCACTCTATTTATGGCTTGATTTATAGTAACAGGTGTTACTTCTACATATGTCTTGGGGTCTTTCAGTATGTTTTCCATTTTGTTAGTATACCATAAAGTGTCCATAACTACAATGGCTCCACCTTTGTCTGCTGCTTTCAAAACAATGTTGATATTCTGTTGTAGGTTATAAATGACTTATTCATCATCAAAAGTGATGTTCCTATAGTGTTTTGTGTGAGTGTCCATCCTTAGTTTTTCAACTTCATTGCTACAAAGCCTTGTCAACAATTCCACTGCTGAATGACTTACAGGTACAAAGGTACTAGGCTTCTTTAAAACTTTTCTCTGTTCCGATTTATTACCATATATGCTTTTTATTGTCACATTGCATCTGAAGCATTTCAAATCAATAACATACTCATTCAGATCTGATCTGAATGCAGGAATAAAGATCAGGCCTTTTTGTAGTACTGACTGTTCCGCAGATGTTAAAATATGCTTAGACATATTTACTACCAAAGAATTATCTATATAAGGGTTTTTTTCCTCTTCCGATCTTGGCTCTGTGACCTGTAGTTCTTGCGATATGTTTGTTTAAAAAGAAACGGTAAAGTAGTAGATAAGGGACGGTGTGTTCCATTTTTCTTCGGTATAGCCTAAGATATAGGGGTTTGTGAAGTGTTCCCTGTATTAATGTCTAATGGGCCACTGGGTTTATCTTGAAACACAAAATTAGTAGGTTGATTTTCTTCATCAGCTGGTGACATGACTATGGAGTTCTCATTAGATTGCATGACATTAATTCTTTTGTGATAAGGTTGATGAGCTTGTGCTCCCGCTGTGAATTCTTCCCAAGGCCATTCAAAGATACGGCCCTGTTTGAAATCCAGGACATCTCTGTTTAATTTCTTTATTTTTTTGTTCTTTTAGTTGAGATTCATAAATGTTTAATTTAAACTGCAAAGTTTCCAATTTATTGATTTGGTATGAAGTTAATTCACTTTTTCTAATTCTGCTTTTTTCTCTTTAATCTGTTGTGCAATTTTATCTTCTTCAGGTTTGAAATATTCTAACAAAAGTTTGATATAACGGAAGCTTATTTCACGATTAATGACTTGCCAACTTGCTAACAATGCAGGATGCTGATTGCCATAGCTGGGCATGCACTTAACATGCATGCGCCTGGGTATCAATTGGTGGTGTAGGCATGCTTCTAAATGATAGCGCTGCCAAGCTAGTCTTTTTAACTTGAATGCTACAGTCTCAACATCATTAAGAATTGTATCAAAATTAGAATTGTCTGCTCCTTCAGATATATTATTGGCCACATTTACATCATTTGAATCAAATTTCAGGCTCAGTAATAGATTCACGATGGTCTCTACGTTATCAACATTCTTACCATGAATGAAGTTTATGGTGACAAGATTGCCTTTGTTCGTGGTTGTAGTCGCTTCATTAGCCATGTGCAGTGGCGAAGTAGTGAAAAGCAGAGTATGATGAATCTTCCCACAGCTGAGGTGAAACTGCCGATTAAAGATAGCAAAAACAGCAAAATAACAACAGAGGTATCACCAAGGCTAATGCTGTGTATCAAATGGCTGTGGAGATGGAGCTTGAAGCACTGTCCATAATAGATATATCCAATATCCGTTTAAAACAAATTTTAATATCTTCTAGTTTAAAAGAAAATAAAAGTCCCTTGTTGCTCACAAACGATAAGCGCTTTCGAAGGAATCTTCATCAGATTGTTATAGGAAGTGGGACACTCATTTACTTATATAGAAAATTTTTATAATTGTTCCGCCAATACAGGCCTGTACATTTTAATTTTGCCCAATCAGTTATCATGTTTTCCCATCCTGTTTTAAATGTTCAGGACCAATGGAGGTCTCCTATTGTTGACACACCTTCAAATTTTCAAGCACATTTTTGATCTAAAATGCAAATTAACTAAGAGTATTAACAAATGGAAGTTCATGGTTCTCAATTTTAACCAACCACGGTCGGTCTCTAATAAAATTGTGTTTGCACGTATCAACCAATGTAATGCTTTTCACTTCCATTTGTAAGAGCCATATTCAAGTTCAATTGTTGTCGGCTCACATTCTCAGCAAAGTTAAACACATGGATTTCACATGGTATACATCCTTCGGTGCTCTCTGCATGATAAAAGCCTTCCCATGTTTCTATTTAGTTATGCATTTAATATTCATGAATGAATGTCCTTGAAAGAAAGCGATCATAGCTTCATGTCCATGCATATAAACTGAATGCCAGGTCAAATCAGAATCTTTGTTTTACTGTTACAGGAATTTAAAAGTCTAATAATGTCAAGTGCCCTTATGATTTCTAATAGGAATTTCTGTTATGACAATGACCAATCTGAAATTATCAAGCCTGGCGTACAGAAATCTGAAGGAAGTTACCGTTTACCATCGTATACATTCATTTACTTGCATCTACGCCATATGTGCTGATACATATATTTAAATTCACTACCAGTATCAGCAAATAAAAATTCAATGTTCCCAATTTTGACCAGCCATAATCGGTGTCTAATTGTGTTTGGACGTTTTTACCAATGTAATGGTTTTCACTTCCATTTATATGGTTTTGAAGTAAAAGCCGTACGCAATTTCAGTTACTGTCGGTTCGCACTCCCAAAGGGGCCAGACACATAAATTCCATGCAGCATGCACCCCTCAATGTTCTCTACATGAAGAAAACATTATTGTAATTCTGTTTATTAATGTACTTAAATAAATATCCTTGAAGAATAGCATTCGTAGCTTCATAACTTATGCAAATAAGCTGAATGCTTGAGCAAATCAGAGTCTTAATTAAGCTATTACAGGGATTTAAAGGTCCAGTAGCATTAGGGGTCTTTGTTACTTCTAATTGGATTGTCTATTCTGACAATAACCAATCGCAGGTTGTTCAGCCTTACGTGCAAAATTCTGAAAGGAGTTGCCATTTACCATCGCTTTGATTCAGTTACTTGCAATATATATTTTTTTCTTTTCATTCATGGATATGAGAAGTAAAAAATATAAAAAAACACATAGCAGTATTCTAATACCCCACCTCATTGTGGCTCAGCTCTTCACAATCTCTATGGTATTGCAAATCTGC
Source organism: Protopterus annectens (assembly GCF_019279795.1). Lineage (NCBI taxonomy): Eukaryota > Metazoa > Chordata > Ceratodontiformes > Protopteridae > Protopterus > Protopterus annectens. The sequence continues at coordinate 1,000,266,073 of NC_056730.1, read as the reverse complement.
GACTTCTTCATATAATTTCATTATAAGCTGTCTTCTACATAAGGCTATGTCGATACATGTATTTCTGTTTATCCCCAGTCTGGTTAGCGGTGACAATGAGGACGTCCCAATTTGCTTTATATGTTTGTATATAGTGCTTAGTCTCAGTGAGATAGATGGATATAAAGCAGATGCCAACATTTGCTGTCTCTAGAAATAGAAATCTTATTTCTTGGTATGCCAACTGATTCAAGTTCACCTTGTATAACATAAGGATCTTATGGTTAATATGTGATATTATCAACCTATAATAGGTTTCCTTTTCAAAAACTGATCTCTTTTGTTCTTCCTTTTCAACATCTGTATTCATCTTTAAAGGGCATAACATCTTTCATATCTTGCTGTTATTAATTTATAAGATTAATCCTCATCAAAGTGAACTATCAAGTGATGAACATTGTGCAGATATCCTTCATCTATTTAAGCCTACACAATAGTGCTCTTTATTCAGGTGATTACATTATTAAATTGTGGTTGGCCTTCTTTTTCATAAGTTATGAAGCTACGAATGCTATTCTTCAAGAACATTTATTTAAGTACATTAATAAACAGAATTACAATAATGCTTTCTTTGTGTAGAGAACATTGAGGGGTGCATGCTGCATAGAATTTATGTGTCTGGCCCCTTTGGGAGAGCAAGCCGACAGTAATTGAAATTGTGTATGGATTTTAGTTCAAAACTATATAAATGGAAGTGAAAACCCTTACATTGGTAGAAACGTCCCAACACAATTAGACACCGATTATGGCTGGTCAAAATTGGGAACATTGAATTTTTATTTGCTGATACTGGTAGTGAATTTAAATATATGTATCAGCACATGTGGCGTAGATGCAAGTAAATGAATGTATACGAAGGTAAACAGCAACTTCCTTCAGATTTCTATACGCCAGGCTTGATAATTTGAGATTGGTCATTGTCAAAACAGAAATTCCTATTAGAAATCATAAGGACACTTGACATTATTAGACTTTCAAATTCCTGTAACAGTAAAACAAAGATTCTGATTTGACCTGACATTCAGTTTATATGCATGGGTCATGAAGCTGCGATCGCTTTCTTTCAAGGACATTCATTCAAGAATATTAAATGCATAACTAAATAGAGACATTGGGAAGGCTTTTCTCGTGGAGAAAGCACCAAAGGATGTATACCATGTGAAATCCATGTGTTTAACTTTGCTAAGAATGTGAGCCGACAACAATTGAACCTGAATATGGCTCCTACAAACAGAAGTGAAAAGCATTACATTGGTTGATACGTGCAAACACAATTTTATTAGAGAACGACTGTGGTAGGTTAAAACTGAGATGCTAGCATATGCAGCATTTAGATACTTTATTCAAATATATTTATTAATAAAGGCATATAATGCCACATATACATGATAAACAATTCAGACCGGTTTCGGCTATCCAGCCTTCATCACTGAAAAGAAAATTACTTGTGCACAAGATCCCATTAATATTTATAGATACCAGCAACCAATGGGGACATGGTATAGTCCAACCCTAAAGCTGGTTCTACAATGCTGTTAATAAAGTAGTGTTCAGCTACTAATATCATCACCATAAGCAAATGGGAGCTTATAGAAAATTATAAAAACTCCATAGGATATATATATATAGACAAAATAAGTGTGTAAACAAAATAACTTATAATCTTGATAATTCACATAAAAAATAGTAAAAAAAGGAAAATATTGTCAACTGTATTCTGATCCAATGACATCATATTAATAAACCACAGGGTCCCCAATAAACATATAAATGTATAAGATGTTGATATCTAATGTTAAACAAATTGACAATTGATGGTATAGCCTAACCCTGTCTCTAGGCAATAGCTATACATTTGCAATATAAGGTCATATGAAAAGATGCACCAACCTGACACACAGATACAATTGAAATAAATCCATGTGTTATGAAGGAAATTCCTCACATGTATAGGTAGTTTCATTATCCATAACAGAAAATGGTATAGAAAAGTTTAATAACATGTAGCTGAATGCAATAGACTGTTCGATGGATAAATCAAAATTGCAATCCAACAAAAGCCACTGACAACAATGGCCCATAAATGTATAGACCTCATCTTCGACCTGGCATTAGTATAAATTACCAAACTTAATGTGACCCATAATAATATGGAAACATACAACCCAAACTGTGTTATTTATTCCACTGAACATATGTTTAACAAACCAATATTATTCATACTTAACAAAATATCTAACAGGTTAGGTATATGTATTTCCTGGTTATAACACCTATACTGCAATTCCAACAATCTATACATTCTAATTATAGATGGTCATTAAGGCCAGGGGGAAATAATGCCCCAAGATGAATTATCCAGTATTTTTCTTTATGGTTCAAAATGCTATGCCAACCCTGTTGATTACTCCTGTCTCCAGTAATTTTGTCTATGATCATGAACATAAATCTAGCATTATTATGTTTTAAGGTGTGTCTGTACAGAGCATTGGTCTCCTTTTTATTTTTGATATCACTTTTGTGTTCACCCATCCTAATTCTGAGTGATCTAGATGTCTGCCCCACATAACATGCTGAGCATTGACACGTTGCTAAATATATGACCCAACTGCTACTGCAATTACCAAACACTCTAAGATCATAAACTCTACTCGTGTTGGCACTGGTGAATTGTTTTAATTTACTTACTTGGTTGCAGGAACCACATTGGCCACATGGAAAAGTACCCAAGAGTCGGTCTCCAGTCATAGTCATCTGTTTATAAATGGTGCCCCCACTTTCTTTGTTCTTGTAATGTGAGAACATGGCTCCTAAAGTTTTGCCTCGTCTGTAGGAAAACTGACATTTGGGCCCCAAAACCTTTCTAAGTTGTTCGTTTGCTAATAATATGTTCCAGTTGGAATCCAAGATGTTTCTAATTACATTGTGGTTTCTGCCATATGTTGTAACAAACCTCAACGGGGACTCAACTTCTGTGCTAGGATGTTTCTTGTATTCTAGTAACAAATTTCTATCCTGATTATCAGACCAAATACTAGCTGATAATATATTAGATTTGTGATATCCCCTTTGCAAAAATCTATTTTAGAGATCCAATTTTGCTTCCTCAAAGTCCGTTTGAGATGAACTGATATGTTTAATCCTCAAGAATTGGGATTTTGGAATATTAATGGGATCTTCTGCACAAGTAATTTTCTTTTCACTGATGAAGGCTGGATAGCCGAAACTGGTTTGAATTGTTTGTCATGTATATGTGGCATTATATGCATTTATTAATAAATATATTTGAATAACATATCTAAATGCTGCATATGCTGGCCTCTTGTGTTATATGGATTAATAGTTTGGGCCATGCATACCATACCTGCGAGACATCTTGTTTCTGTTGCTGAGTTTGGACCTCTCTGTTGGGCTGCAGCATTTTTACTTCTGTTTGGGTATGAGGATTTCCTCCCCACTCTTTTCAACCTAACCGACCATTGGAACAGATTTGTGGTGAGATATCACCATACAGGATGTACTGTTTGGGTTAACTGTCTACTGTATTGTTTGGAATTGGATCTACTCTATTGTGGCTTCACATGTGGCATTGGCGTTTTTTGGTTCATAAGGTATAGTATCAAGTATCTTTTGTGGTCTAACTGACCAACTGACTATCCAGGGTCTGTTTTTTTGGGACTTTCTTTAACTTTGTTTGATTTTGGTGGGTCGTGATTGGAACCATTTGGCTGGAATAAATAGCATTTCAACGGTTACGGCATGATCAAATGAAGACGCTCGGCCGCCATTTTTATGGGGCTATCGTTTTTTTCTACCTACAGATTCAAGAACCAATGGATAATTTCCTAGCATGGTCTATGAGGACGCTGGGCGCTATTTTACCTGGGTTATGTGTTATTTTCAGTGAATTATATACTTTTAAATTTTGTAAGTATTCTATTGCTGTATCAGGCATATATGGACTAATTCATGGTTAATGATGGCAGCCAGACTCCATTCAGCCTCGACCATTACAACCTTGGACTTTCCTTAAATCAGGTACTGTGTTTACTAAATATTTTTACATGACCCGATATATATTGGGGCCGATCAACAACAACGAGATGTTTTCTTTTTGGCACTACATTTCAGGAACACAGTTGTGCTAAACAAACCATTTTGGACATTTTTTTGAATTATATCATTACTTCTTGTATATTATTTTCTATTCTATGGTTCTGATTGGGATTGGTGAACCGCAAAGGGGCTATTTTCAGAATTTATACTTCATGTATACCCAACAATAAGAATGGGTTTAGAGTAATGTATTCAGGTGGTATGTTTATGGTTGGTCAGGTTCAGGAATTCAGGGCATACAACTTGAAATAAGTACAATACTTCATTATATTGTGTATATATGGTTAATATCATCTACTGTTGTAGGACAAGTTTAATATAACAATCTTAGGGGCCAATTCTTTGGGGCCTATTACTTGGGAAGACACCAACTCATTCTTATTTTATATAGTGGTCAGCCTTTAGGCCTATGGATGTATTTTTATTTTATTATAATTCTACATCATGAATCATTAGATTCCTATGGGACTACTCTATATTTACATAGATTAGTCTAAATGGTTGTCTACTACGACATAATATGACACATGTATAACTGTCTGAACCTTGTCAATTGGGTACTATAATACTGTTGTAGGCTTTTTACTTACAGTTGATGCCTGATTAGGTTTTAGGATATCATTGCAAATAGGAATTACTGTTACATATATTCACATTCATTTAGGCCCATTTTTCTTTTGGGTCCTGACAAGTAACAGTTAAAAAACAGCTAGCCATTTGGCTTATGGATGTATTTTTATTCTATTATATTTCTACATTATGAATCATAAGATTCCTATGGGATTCCTTCATATTTGTATATATTAGTTCAAATGGTTGTCTACTACGACACAATATAACGTATAACTATCTGAACCTTGTCAGTTGGATATCACAATACTGCTGTAGTCTTTTTACTAGCAGTCGATGCCTGATTAGGTTCTAGATATCATTGTTAATAGGAATTACTGTTACGTTTATTCATGTTCATTTGGGCCCATTTTTCTTTTGGGTCCTGGTTATTATTTTTTGATACTGGGCATGTATACGGTGGCACTTACTTTTAGATAAAGCATTTTTTCCCTATGTATGAATACCTTGTAATATCCAGATTTAAAACAAACAGTAATGTGAATTCCATTGTTTGAAACTAATAGACTACGTTCCAAAGCGATGTGGTTATTTTTAATCATTGTAACACTGAGGTCTTAATCTATGCCAAATATAATTGTCTATAAAAACCAGTATTATATTTAGGTACCTTCTTTGTGGGTTTAGTCTCTTTCTGATTCCGCCTCATTGTTACTCACAGTTTTGTTAATTAGTATCATAGCGATTGGCAGTTTTTGGGAATATGAAAAAATATCGTAGTCTGCTCAGTCCTTGGACAGCCTAATTGGCTTATATATTATTTTTCCTTATACACATATAGTCACTAATATTGATTTTTGACATAACCTTCATAATTATGGACTTGGATAAAATTCTTCAAGGATTATGTGCCTATCGGGATGACATAGGGGTTTTTGGGATAGACCACATCTCAGGCAATAATCAAAATGATTCCATTATCAACCCATCAGATGGATGTGATGTAGCTTTTCAAAATCATAGTAAAGGTTTGAAAACCCTCAGAGCCAACATCTGGCATCTCAGATTATTCCGTGCGTATATCAACAAGGATATGGCCCCTAGGGGTCTCAGAATATAGCTACAGCAGTTGGTTAGTAGATCTGAAGAGAGACTAAACACAGAATGGAATATGGCATTACAACAAGCATCCATGATGTTTGTAAAAATACTTGCCTCATATTATGAAAGAATGATTGATATAAATTTATCAGAAGTGAAATCAATCTGTGAGGAATGCAAAAAAATTGAATCACTATCCATATATGAAGGTTCAGTGTCCCGGCTGTCTAAAAAACTGGCAAACTTGAGAAACAAACAAAGACGAGGAAAATTAAGACGTTCAACAGGGATATCATGGATTACAAAAGGGGACGTCCTTTCGAAACACATAGATCTGTTAGATTCATGGATACTGGCCAGGGGACAGCAAGGGGCGGAACCAGAAAGAGACCTAGGTCCATCCTCAAGTCCAGTGATAAATCATTTGCTAGTACATCGGGGGAGGAATCCTCCTACACAGATAGTGAAAGTGCCCAGCCCCAGGTGTCACCTATGCGCAAAAGGTCCAACTCAGCTCACCCTTTAGAGGTGGAAAAGGGAGACGAGGTGGCCGCAAACACAAACATGGGAAGCAGACTAGACTCTGTAGAAGGATTGATACAAACATTACTGAGATAACTGATCATGAATACAAAAATGTGTTGAATTTGTCTAATGTTAAATTGACCAATGATCAGGAAAAACTACTAAATAAAGGTCTTGGATTTGTACCAGGCTTTTTTGTAATGAATATAACATTGTGTCTGATGTTATGAGTTTTTGCCGTAATCTTAATCTTAAGATATTTTTTTCAGAACAAACCTTACAAACTTCTCAAAGATCAAATGATTTTAGATTCCGCAAATCTTAATTCCAACCTCCAATGAACAAACATGTTTATTTTCCAACAATCGGTCCTCAGGGATTTACACTTCCCACATATTGAATCACAAGTCATAGGTCAGAATATTTCTTCATCTGAAAAAACGGCCTTGGAAGAAATAAGAAATAATCATAATATTGCTATATTACCAGCAGATAAAGGAGGGGCAGTGGTGGTTATGAACATGAGCTATTATCTAAATGAAGGTTTGGAACAACTATCAGACACCAAATGTTATATGCATATGTCTATTGATCCTACCCCCAATTTTAAAAAAGAAATTGATATATTCTTGAATCGGGTGGAGGAAGAAGGAATCATTACTCAGAATATGGTCAAACATTTAACGGTGATGGATCCCCAAAAACAAATTCTGTATCTGCTTCCTAAAATACATAAATCTATTTCTAAACCTCCAGGTAGACATATTGTGTCAGGCATTGGCTCCCTTACAGAACCATTATCCATGTTCCTGACACAACATCTTAAACCATTGCTGACAGTAGTCAGGGCCAGACTCCAGGATACTACACAGTTTCTTCAGATCATACAAGACACACAACTTCAACCACACTGGCTTATGTGCACATTGGATGTAAAGTCATTATATACCAGCATACCCCATTGGGCGGGCCTTCAGGCGCTACAATATTGGTTGGAAAATTCCAAATTATATCCACCAGGACTCAACACTTTGCTTGTATGCATGGCAGATCATGTGCTTGACAAAAATGTTTTCTACTTTCAAGGGGAGTGCTACTGGCAACTTCAAGGTACTGCTATGGGGGCATCTTTTGCCCCCATATATGCAGACTTGTTTATGGCATACTTTGAAGAATGCCTGATATATAACCCACTCCACAACATATACATGGGTGAGACTGCCATCTGGCGTAGGTACCTAGATGATTGTTGGATGGTTTGGCGTGCAGACACGACATATTTGCAAGAGTTTGTGGAATATCTGAATGGTAACATTTTGGGGTATAGTGTTCACTATAACATACAATACAAACATCATTGATTTTCTGGATGTTACGGTTTACAGGAATGATGATCACACCTTGAGTACCAAGACCTATAGGAAATATCCACAATACAACACCCTGCTCCATGCATCCAGCATGCATCCATGCCACACCATCCGTAATATACCAAAATCCCAATTCTTGAGGATTAAACGTATCAGTCCATCTCAGACGGAATTTGAGGAAGCAAAATCGGATCTCCAAAATACATTTTTGCAAAGGGGATATCACAAATCTGATATATTATCAGCTAGTATTTGGTCTGATAATCAGGATAGAATTTTTTTACTAGAATACAAGAAATGTCCTAGCACAGAAGTCGAGTCCCCATTTAGGTTTGTTACAACATATGGCAGAAACCACAATGTAATTAGAAACATCTTGGATTCCAACTGGAACATATTATTAGCAAACGAACAACTTAGAAAGGTTTTGGGGCCCAAATGTCAGTTTTCCTACAGACGGGGCAAAACTTTAGGAGACATGTTTTCACATTGCAAGAACAAAGAAAGCGGGGGCGCCATTTATAAACAGATGACTATGACTGGAGACCGACTCTTGGGTACTTTTCCATGTGGCCAATGTGATTCATGCAACCAAGTAAGTAAATTAAAACAATTCACCAGTGCCAACACAAGTAGAGTTTATGATCTTAGAGTGTTTGATAATTGCAGTAGCAGTTGGGTCATATATTTAGCAACATGTCAATGCTCAGCATTTTATGTGGTGCAGACATCTAGATCACTCAGAATTAGGATGGGTGAACACAAAAGTGATATCAAAAATAAAAAGGAGACCAATGCTCTGCACAGACACACCTTAAAACATAATAATGCTAGATTTATGTTCATGATCATAGACAAAATTACTGGAGACAGGAGTAATCAACAGGGTTGGCATAGCATTTTGAACCATAAAGAAAAATACTGGATAATTCATCTTGGGGCATTATTTCCCCCTGGCCTTAATGACCATCTATAATTAGAATGTGTAGATTGTTGGAATTGCAATGTAGGTGTTATAACCAGGAAATACATATACCTAACCTGTTAGATATTTTGTTAAGTATGAATAATATTGGTTTGTTAACCATATGTTCAGTGGAATAAATAACATGGTTTGGGTTGTATATTATGGGTCACATTAAGTTTGGTAATTTATACTAATGCCAGGTCGAAGATGAGGTCTGTACATTTATGGGCCATTGTTGTCAGTGGCTTTTGTTGGATTGCAATTTTGATTTATCCATCGAACAGTCTATTGCATTCAGCTACATGTTATTAAACTTTTCTATACCATTTTCTGTTAAGGATAATGAAACTGCCTATACATGTGAGGAATTTCCTTCATAACACATGGATTTATTTCAATTGTATCTGTGTGTCAGGTTGGTGCATCTTTTCATATGACCTTATATTGCAAATGTATAGCTATTGCCTAGAGACAGGGTTAGGCTATATCATCAATTGTCAATTTGTTTAACATTAGATATCGACATCTTATACATTTATATGTTTATTGGGGACCCTGTGGTTTGTTAATATGATGTCATTGGATCAGAATACAGTTGACAATATTTTCCTTTTTTTACTATTTTTTATGTGAATTATCAAGATTATAAGTTATTTTGTTTACACACTTATTTTGTCTATATATATATATATCCTATGGAGTTTTTATAATTTTCTATAAGCTCCCATTTGCTTATGGTGATGATATTAGTAGCTGAGCATTACTTTATTAACAGCATTGTGGAACCAGCTTTAGGGTTGGACTATACCATGTCCCCATTGGTTGGTGGTATCTATAAATATTAATGGGATCTTGCGCACAAGTAATTTTCTTTTCACTGATGAAGCCGAAACCGGTTTGAATTGTTTATCATGTATATGTGGCATTATATGCCTTTATTAATAAATATATTTGAATAAAGTATCTAAATGCTGCATATGCTGGCCTCTTGTGTTATATGGATTAATGGTTTGGGCCGTGCATACCATACCTGCGAGGCATCTTGTTTCTGTGGTTAAAATTGAGAACCATGAACTTCCATTTGTTAATACTCTTAGTTAATTTGCATTTTAGATCAGAAATGCGCTCAAAATGGATTTGAAGGTGTGTCAACAATAGGAGACCTCCCTTTCTCCTGAACATTTAAAACAGGATGGGAAAACATGATAACTGATTGGACAAAACTTAAATGTACAGGCCTGTTTTGGCTGAACAATTACAAAAATTTTCTATATAAGTAAATGAGTGTCCCACTTCCTATAATGATCTGATGAAGATTCCTTCGAAAGCACTTAAAGTTTGTGAACAACAAGGGACTTTAATTTTTATTTAAACTAAAATATATTAAAATTTGTTTTAAACGGATATTTGATATATCTTTTGTGGACAGTGCTTCAAGCTCCATCTCCACAGCCTTTTGATACACAGCGTTAGCCTTGGTGATACCTCTGTCGTTGTTTTGCTGATCTGTAGAATAGACTCCCTCTCCACGTCAAGCAGAGTACTTCATTATCCCTCTTTAAGAGGAACCTGGATGACTGGATGAGAAATAGAAAATACACCCCTGGGATTCCATCTGTTTCCCTGCTGGACAGAGGTATTGGGTGCTAATTTGTGGAAACATGGTATAATTTATTGGCTAATCTTATAAGGGCCTCAGGGCCAGTAGCCTAGTAACTTGATATGATCTTATGATACTGAGACACATCAGATCCAACATTGGGATCAGAGGGTGAGCTAATAGAGGATGAAGGCAGTAGTCATGTTAAAAGAAGATTTAGATGATACAGTTCAGGAAAAAAATGTGCTTATATAATGTGCTAAATCTCATTATTGACATATGCCACATATATATTATTACAATGTTACAGATAATAATGACTTGTCAGGAGGTCTTGTCCAGGTATGGCCCATGGACCCTATATAACAAGGAGTTCACAATTATGTTATATATGCAACATACATGACATATGTGAAGAATAAAAGCATAATACACACCTGACATGTTCTTGTGGGAGTCTAGAGCTGGAGTTCAGGGCTGAAATGCAAATGTTTTAGGGAAACAAAAGCATAAACACAACATTATTAATCAAATACTTGCCAGCATGTACCATTCCCAATTATGTAAAGCACACAATAGGTAATACATGCACATATTATTTCATCATAGCTGAGATGCTGATAGGGGCTGTCCTATATTAGGGACACATTATTAATGGAGGACAACAACAGGAAGAGCATCAGTGATATGAATGAAACAGAGGCCATAGCATACCGATGGCACCCTCTTTCTCTGTCATAATGCAGATCCTGCAGTGGGCAAACACAGACAAAGCAAACACAATCATTTAAGCATGTAGCAACACAGGCGCATGATGGCATATACAGCTAGCTAATAAGTCATAGTGATACTCACATGATGTACAGTGTGAATGTTGGCCAGATGTTCCTGAATAGAAAAACAGTGACATTAATTTCAGACAACACAGTTATGCTACACAGTGCTGCAGCCTGTGAGCCGGACAGGGAAATGTACTTGGTCTGTTGATAGGTGCAGCTGCATGGCTCATGTCCCCAGAAGATGTACCTTTAGTTTACAATGTCAGGAAAATATCAGTATGACAATATACACCACTGACATGACAGGAGGCAGAGATAATAACAGATAATGGTCACATCAAAAGTATATGGAGACTCTCACCTGTCATGCCCTGCTGCTGTTGTGCTGAACTGGATGCACCTATGCAAATGAATGCAGACAACATTAGAGACATGTTGCTTGCAATGTTTTATATGTACTGAAGTTGTATGGCAATATGTCATTACACTTATGTTGGTCATTGTCTGCATGTGTGCCCCATGCGCACAATGAAGTTCTGCTGCTGCAACACAAAAATAACAACGCATGAATATGCATACAACAACACTCTGCAGTGATTTACTCTATATGCGTCAATGTTATGCAAAGTAGTGCATACATGTGTGACCTGGCATGCCTACTTATATCCCAACCCTGAGTATGTGTCACTCCCCACCTGCTGTATGCAGGGATGCAAGAAACTGTATCAGCTCATCTGGGGGTGTCAATGGTGGGTCATCTCTGGTGGCATCCCTTGACCTCTCATACCATTGTACCCTGTTGGCTGCATGAAGAATCACATCAGAGTACCATCACTGACAGGCCTCATGGAATCTATTGTTATGTCCCACAGTATTAATCGTATTGGTGAGGTCGTCCATACTTCATTCCTCCACACTGCATTTCCTTTCCATCCAAGGAGTCTCCTTCCAAGTTGTTGCAGAGCATCTATTATAACTTTGTTCTCCTGTGGTGAAAAGTTGTCATCCCTAAGTCTGTTTGACATGTGCAAGACAGTTATATACACATATTTACATTAATGTGAGGGCTCACATATACAGATGATTATGTTGACAGCTTATGCCAATGTACTCTCTACGCAGTCCTGTGCAATGTCAAAATCCCCTATAGTACTGCGACATATAAAATCATAGATGACATGAAAACAATGCTTGAATACATAAAACTTGGAACAACAATATAACTTCTGATATCAGAAGAGGGTATCTGTGGGTTTTTAACCCATTACAGGGGGAATGACAGTAGTGGAGGTCCAAACACAACAGCATTGTGGCAGACAGTCCATACACTCTGCATGCAGTTTACATTAATATAGTACACATCACCTATCTATAAAAATGTTTGCTTGCTGTCATACACATCCTGTAGCTGTAATGCAATGAGATACTTAACAGACAACCCATGTAAAAAAACAGTAATATTAACAGGAACTGTTATACATGATGCACTTAAAGCAACACAATCAATAATGTGTCTGAAAATTATCAATTGAAAAACGTATGGAAAGCAACATTAATCCTCTATATCTGTAAGCATACCACACACAGTACATGGTAAACAGACATAAAAATGTATCTAGTTGTATTAAAGCAATAGTTCTAGTGCATGATTTAAGAAGCATCAGTGAATAAAATATCCATAACAGCAATATGAATGCATACCACATAGCAACATACTGATGGTGTCAGAATCTGTAGGTTTACATAAATATATCAGACTATACTTAGTCACCAAGTCATGTGGTAAATCCATTAGTAAATCTGTATGTACTGCTCACTTTTGCTGTTCGCATTTTTCTATACAACAGCATATGGAGAAGGGATGCTTGTTAGTGATGCAAATGTCCCCACCTGTATGGATACAGGTCATTCCTACACCCCTCCAGCAGGTCACATATTTTTTTTGTATTGCACACAAGCTATCCTAAATGTAACAATCTAAGCAGATGTACTTACATTTTAAGGAGTAATGATAACATAGGTCTGTAATGAGTGAAACATATCAAACCACAGGAAATGCTAGAAGCTACAAAATTAGCTTTGCAGCTACCTATGAGTCAGATATACCTGAATATAAGACTAGCTATGTGCATACAGCTTTTAAGTCCGATTTGCACCATACATAATTAATGAGGTTCAATAAACTCAAGATTTTGGAATTCCCTTTGCACACGTCCATGTAAGTTTTCTAAATCTGGTGCATTAACCAATAGCTCATTGTAACAAGAAGGTGCTCAAAATAAATATCCACTAGGTATTGTTAAACAGGACCATATGTACTCTTTATCTTCCAATGATCTGATACCATGCCATAAGTGCCACTTTTAAATTGTGATTTTTATACATTTACAGATCAGACCACTGAAACTTGTGAACTGAGTGGGACCTCAGTGAGCAATTTATTGAATTATAACCTATCCAAGTTATCTACATTATCATCAAGATGGCTGCATCCAGAAGGGTTCAACATGTCGAGGCACCCAGTTAGACTGAGGAAGAGACCACCTAGATGCTGACAGTCTATGCTGTAGTGGAACATCACATGAGAACCAGACCATAGAACTTCAATATGAGCTATATATATTGAACCAGACTGGTCACTGAAAATCTTTATTGGAGGGTCACTGAGGTGCAGAGACAGCTGGTAGATCCCTACAGTAAGTGTCACAATCCTACATATACCTGTACATTTCTAAGATGATCAGAGATATAGGTGTGTCACATATTTCAGAAATATGTCTTTTAAAACCATTAACTAGCTGTTCTGACAATTAGCTCATCTGAATAATTGAAAAGGCAAGGTGACTGCTCTCCCTGTAATTATGTGTTTGATTCTCATGGGGTTTATTTGCTTTGTAGTGTTTTTCTTGTACATACTAATAAACATTTTAGATGTTTCAGTTTTCCATCATATAAGGACATCATTTCACACATCTGTTATGGTCATGTATCACTGACACCTATAGCATCTAGGACGCATTTCTTTGTTATCCATAATACTTCAAGTGTATCACCCAATCTACATATGTATGTGTGAATAGTAACTCATACGGACATTCTTTAGTTCATTGTGCTTTACAAAGTGGACAGTATTATTGAAATCCTGTTTGTTTAACACAAGACCAATGCATGCCTGATTGTCTAAACATATATTCTATGTTGCAAAACTTGATGCTATCTGGCAGTTTTGTGGAGCATGAGGGCCTATAGCATTTATGTGTTGGATTTTTCTGTATATAGCTGTTAGCAATAGGAATAAGAATACACACACACACACACACACACACACACACACACACACACACACACACACACACACACACACACACACACACACACACAACAATAGTTTGTTAAAAAAGGAAAGGGTAATGTGTATTAGCTAGCCTCTAAAGCAAAAGGCAAATATGTATATATTATGGCTAAGTGTAGGCTCAAATTCATGTAGAGAATTGCTCTCATTACATTTGGATAGTCGTGTCTGTATACATATTTTAAAAATGCTACTATAGACACCAGCTTATTGATATTAATGGTTATTTTGCACATGCTTATGACTTTAGCATTCATTTGCTGCATTTCTATGAATATCGCCATCTGTAATATTTTGCCAACAGCAGCTTTTTTACTACAGTTTTATGTGTAAAGCTTTAAACACATTGGAATAATTCTTCAAATAATGTGGAATTTAATAACACTGCTAAATTTAATTTAATGTATAAGTGCGTCATTGTTTTAACTTCAAATTCAATGTCCTTCTCATACCTATATTTGGAGGGAGGGAGATATTCAGATATAGATTTTGACTGTAAAACAGGGACACACCCTGATATCAGGGATAAGTTTGGCATATAATTTGTAATTTCACAACAAAATATGTGTATATATTTTATGTTCTCCCACCTAAGCTATATTTCTGTGTATGTGATGTGTAGGAAGTTGTAGTTGCCCATTAACAGCAGGTAAGTATTACACGACAGTGCTCCTCATAGCCGCCTTAGGCATAGGCCAACTAGGCAGCTGCCTAGGGCACCACTCTAGCAGGGGTGCTTTTCCAGTAATGTGGATGGTGTAGGTACCACAGGATGGGGGAACTGGGTGGAGTGTGCGGAGTGATGTGGAGCCCTTTTGCCTAGGGCCATCCCTCTGAGGTATGAAATGATACAGTTGTGTTTTTATGTTGTGTCCACTGTGCTGACATGCCTTCATGCTTTCAAGTGTATTTTAATAAATGCACAGCAAGTTGTTCTTCCTGTAAAGAGTAAGTCATGATCCATATTACTAGCCCTTCCCTCCACATTCATACCTCTGATTTATTTAACTGCATTTCCTCCATTTAATCTCTGACAAGGTGGACTAACTAGGCAGGTAGGTGTCAGAATCAGAATGCAAACATAACTAAGAGTTGCAGGTTTTAATCTCAGGCGGTCTGATCTGTAATCAGTTCATTTTCTATGTGTAAGGGACTGTGTGTAAAACATTCTAACCTGTGTCTGGAGATTATGTTATGTTGTCCATTTTAAGTTATGGAACATGTGTTGAGCAAAGTACATTGATGCTATTTTATACCTACATCATTCATGCATGCTTTTTACTTTTTGCAGGTGATGAAGAGCATCCTAAATATTGAGCCCTGTGCTTTGAGTGAATGCACATGCTGGAGGAGCAGCACAGGAAGAGTGATGTATGTGCAGTCTCAGAGACATGGCTTAAAGTCGTGGACAGCACGCCGACAGTCCAGGGTTATAATGCCTTCCACACATTTAGATCAGCTACTTCACAGACAGGGACTAAAGGTGGAGATGTTTCTATTTACATCAAAAATAAATATACCTCAAGGGTGGTTAAACAGGACAATGCACTTGAGCTGCTCCATCTTCAAATCACCATAGTTAAATCCAATACCACTTTCTTGCAAGCTATAGGCCCCCCTCTATCACCCAGGAAACCCATAACATGTATTTAAACATATTAGAAACACTAACCATACAACCCAATACCATATTCATGGGTGACTTTAATTACCCAACTATTAACTGGGAATCCTATACAATATCATATGTACATGCACAGGGATTCCTGGATTTTGTAAACACAAACTCCCTGGACCAGATAGTCAATACACCAACTAGGGGTGTAACCATGCTGGATCTGGTCCTCACTAATATGGGAGAGTGATGTACAACCCCTACTGTAATGCCTTCCCTGGTAAGGACAGAGGACAAAATGGTCTCCTTTGAAGTAAAAATAAAACCTGATCCCTGAGCTAAACCAGGAATATTCGGGAACTATTCTAAGGCGAACCTCCTGCTACTAAGTGAGAACCTGGCAAAATTTCAAGCCCCTATAAACCCTGAGAACACTTCTGCCTATGCAGAACTCCTCACAGAAACCCTGTACAAGCATGTTAACAGCTGTATAGAGGTAGCTTTGCCCACCAGGAAGAAGTAGGGTTGCCACCTTCGTTCACGGCTAAAACCGGAGCCATGCCACGCCCCTCATGTCACCAGTAACCCCGCCCGCCCCACCCCCTCTCCCGCCAACATACCGCCCATTTTGTGATGTCACGACAGCATCACTCAATGGGAACGCCCTCTTTTTTCATTCCCGCCGCCTGCTTTTGGCTGATTTGCTATGCTTTTCTGTAAGAAAAGCATAGTAAATCAGCCGATCAACGGGAATGCCCTCTTTTTTCGCTCCCGCCGCCTGCTTTTGGTTGATTTGCTATGCTTTTTCTGTAAGAAAAGCATAGTAAATCAGCCGATTTACAAACTCTGATAGTCTGTTTCCTTTTTGAAACAGAATACCGGAGTTTGTACAGTGTTTTCCGGACTACCGGAGAATCAGTTTGATTTCCTGATAGTCCGGAAAAAAAACGAAGGGGTGGCAAGCCTAGGAAGAAGTACAGAACTAACTCAAAAAACAAGCCACTCCCCTGGTGGCATAACAAAATCAATTGGATGTATAACATAAGGAAGAAAATCATGGCAAAAATTAGGAGGTGCAGCACCCAGCAGGATAAAATCACTCTCATTAAAGTAAAAAAAACAACTCGGAGGACAAATAAAGTCTACCAAAGCCAAATTTGAGGTAAGTTTGGCCTCCCAGGCCAAGGACAACCACAAAGCATTCTTTAGCTATGTCCGCAACCTCAAAGGCAATACACAGTTGTGTGCAATGCTCATTTTAAATGGAGCCACCTATACTGAACCAGAACATAGAGCAAACCTCCTGGCTGATAAATTCAGCTCCAACTTTACTCCTCTCTCCCCCTCAACCTTCCCTCAGGAAATATCATCAAATTTATCTCCCCCTACTATAACTAGGGAACAGGTCCTTAATACTCTCTCTAAGACTTAGAACACTGCATCAGTGGGCCCAGACAATATCCCAGGGTGCCTTATAAATAGCATGAAATATGACCTATCAGCGCCTCTGGAATTACAATTTAACTGTAGCCTCCAAACAGGCTTCATGCCTCATGAATGGAGAAAGGCAACAGTCATCCCTCTGCACAAAGGTGGGCCATCAACAGACCCTGGAAACTACAGACCCATAAGTCTCACATGTCTTATATGTAAAGCCATGGAAAGGATTATTATGGAGATGACCAACGGAGATATATTAAATCTCCAGACACTGGACCCAATCGACTTTGGTTTCATAAAGGGCAGATCATGCCTACTCAACCTGGTAGACTTCTTTGAGAAGGTCACCAAATCAATGGATGAGGGCAAAATCATTCACACTGCCTACCTTGCTTGGCCAAGGCATTTGACACAAAATACCCCACTCAGGAATTGTTCACAAACTCAAGAGGTTAGGTACAAACCCATATGTCACCCAGTGGATAGCCAACTGGCTCACAGACAGGTCTTAGGAAGTTAGAATTGGGGAGTCCACCTCTACAAAGAGGCCAGTCATAAGTGGAGTCCCTCAGGGATCAGTCCATGGACAGCTCCTTTTTGGTATTTATTTCTCAGAAGTCAAGGACAATGTCAGTGGTCTCTGGCTGACTTAATTTGCAGATGATTGCAAATTAGGAGCTCTCATTAATTCTCACACTGATACAAATGTTTTCCATGAGGGGCTGACTCAGAGAAACAACTGGTGTCAGAGTCATGGACTAAAACTAAATGTTAAGAAATGCATAATAGTATTCTTTGGGAAGTCATCCATCCCTGGTAACTATCATATTGACAACACACCCCTTAGTGTTGACCCAGTAGTCAGGGACCTAGGGCCACACAAAGATAGTAATCTAGCCTATGATCATCATGTGTCTACAGTGGTGAGGACATCATTCTAAGTTGCGCAACTTATAAACAAAGGTATGGCATCTAAGTCCAAGGAAGTCATTGTTCCACTGTATTCGGCATTCATCAGACCTATCATTGAGTACAATGACCCCCTTTGGTATGTACCTAAGTGGGCATATCCAACAACTGGAATGTCCAAAGAGGTTTCTCACTAAAAGAATACAGGGCATAAGTAATATGTCCTATGCAGTCTGCCTCTGGGCCTCACCTGCAGGCTTTTGAGGGGCGATCTATGCCTGGCACCCCCACTCTGATGAAACTCCTACATATCCACAAAACAAACAGTACCGGAATTACCCATTCTAATGACTTAAACCTTGCCTGTGATATAAATAAGACCTGCTGGAAAGATAAGTATGTATCCCAGAGACTACCCTGTCTATGGAACAGGCTCCCAATCCATGTGAAACAGAGTTCCTCCCTATTCCAATTCAAGTGCAACTTGGACAACTGGATGGGAAACTGGAAATTCATCCATGGTTTGGCACCCTTGTCTCTGATGCAAACAGGTAACCTGCAAATGCTTCCTCTCCCAGGACAATGTTTACACTTATCAAGAGTATTAGAACTTGTCAGAGATTTGGGATGCATGGATAGGCTTAAAAAAGCCCTTGTGGTCATTAACCTAGTAAATACCAATGAACCTATAAACCTACATATGTTGATTACGTTTTCACATTTTATAACTAAAATAGATCTGATCATTGTTATGGGATGTATCCTGGGATTCAATAAACTCTGTGTAAGTTCCACTCGAGCCTACATGGAGTGTATTCATGTACTCGATACTGTGCATCTCCCAGGCATCATGCAGCCTTGCATCATGAATAGTAATGATGTGCAGCACACATAGGCAAGGTTTTGCAGCTCACCCTGGTGTTACTGGCCATGAAACCTATGTACTGAATGTGGATCATTGTACTCAAACACTAAACTAATGAGAGGACAAAGGGCAAGCATGCATTTTCTGTAAGATAAGAAATATGGAACATAAATGTATATGTCATTACATATTGAATGCAATCTTCAGTAATTTCACAATGTACCACCCATTTTACAACGAATACAAGGAATAGGCCAAATATATGATGCAAACATCTGGATCCTCTGCAAAACTGTGAATGTTCTGCCTTTTGTGTTTTAATTATTTTTTTATCCTTTATTTATTAATCCTTTTTTATTGCCAGTGTTTTGTGTTGTGCCACTGACATACACATGTTTAGCTATGCTCAGCTGATTTGAGTGAAGTGCAGCAGCACACAAACTGGAGGAATGGACCACCAGGTTGTAGAAAGGACCCAGACAGCCACACATATGAACTGAAGCATTCATTTAATAATATTTTGCATTGAGCAACCACAGTATGCTGTGTTGCACTACAGTTAACAGTGAGAACCTTACAATAGCTACTAGGATAGCAGGTATCAACTCACTAATCATGTGGCAGTAGGTGTTAAGTGAAGGGGTGGAGTGCAGATGATCTAGTACAGGGTGTGCACGTTTTTGTTTTACTGTTGTGTGATTGCAGATTATAGCAATGAAGTGCAAGATACACAACTGTTTTTTCAACCTTCTTATTGTAATAGCTGCAAGTGTAGGAGAAGCATATATGTGGCAAATTTGACCAGCCCATTCATACAAGTGCCTGTATATCTAATAAGCTAGAAATTGTACTGTTCACCATTGTTTTGCATCACTTACCATTGCACAAACACAGTGCCCTGCATTGCACAGCCTTGCCTACAGTGTTTGCATGATGGTAAATGATGCCCACTGTTTTCAAATGTTGCAAATAAAAAAATGCACACACTCTCAGTAAGTGCAAGACATACAGTAGGCAGGAAAAAGCACCGTATAAACAGCAATTGGCTGCAAATGCTCATTACACATTGAACTTGAACTATGACAGGAATATCTGGAGTTGCTGGAGAGTGTGTGCACTTTCAGGTGCAGCATTGGGCTGTTCAGGAGTCCAAGATTTTTGTTGGACCCCTAGTTAGGGAGCATGGTCCCAGGTTGCTGCATCAGGATTATTCCAGCTCAGAGTATAAATCTGAAGCATAGAATAGTGTTGCCAGGGTGTTAACCAGTGTGACAGGTATCCCCCACACAGGTGACCAATGCAGACATCATTTTGATGAACTCTGAGAAGGAAGTGGGACACCCGCGACCTTTGGCTCAGAGCATGTTTAGCAGGGGTCACCCCACAGATGTGTAAGTATCAATTTCAATGAGTAATTGTAAGAGTTAAACGCTGGATATAGTCAACACTAGTGTTCACAATGGTGTTCTGTTCTGTTTTTTCCACAGCTGCTGAGGAGAGAGTCTTGAATGTTCAATTCCTTGCTGCATGTCAAGTAAGGAAGCATGCAGTATGAATGCATCAGCACAGTACTGTCTAAATAGAATATTAATAATAATAATAATAATAATAATTTATATAGTAGTTTTCTAGCATTTAAAGTTAAGGACCACTTAGTTGTATTTAATAAGGTTGTATCAAATTGAGCATACATATCCCAACTGTAAAAGAAACTATGCATGTCTTAGTCTGTAACACAAAGCAACGGTGCCATATTCTCAAATAACAGTGGACATGCATCTCAAAACTGTAAGAGGAAAAGTATGCATGCAGTAATCTGGAGGACAAAAGAACAGTACAGTATTTTAGCATAGTTATCGGTTGTGGGTTCAAAAAACACACTTCCCAAATATACAGTACTGTTTAGGTTTTCATCATTATTGGAATGTAACTTCATAACTCTCTACCAGTGGTACAAATGACCTCCTGTAATCTTTAATCGGTATAATTGGAACACACATATGTGCAATATATGTACACATCAAGGACTGGTGACTACAATTTGTACTATAGTGTGCCTCTGTTATAAAATGGGTAGTCTTAAAAATAAAGGTACTAGCATACAGTCAAATAATTGTGTCAATGCTTTCCATGTTACATATGAAGTCACTAATGTTCTCCTTTTTTTCTCTCACCCCAACCCTTTTCTTTTTGTGTTTCTTTTCTTTTTTTTTGTGTGTGTTTTTACTTTTTTATTTTTTTGTTTTTCACACAGTGAAGCAGGGTAAGACTGTCCCATAGGATCCACCTGCCCACACTCCACCAGCTACAGCACTGCTGCCCAGCACATCTGGTGCAATACCTGTTGGTATCCCTCTGCTGCTCCTTTACTACCTGGGTCCTCAGGTAGTTTTGCTCCTGAGGATAGGCCTGTGGCTCCCTCTGGGAGCAGTGGCAGATGGGATTGAGTTTATTACCCATGACAAACTGCTAGGAATGATGCCTAAGATTTTGAGCCACACTGCTGCTTCCTAGTGCAGAGCACATATAGGTGCAGACATCAGGCACTGTAGCCAGTGGTGCAGTGAAGTGAAAGTGATGACAGTCCACTGAGTGAGGACAAGATTCTTAGTGTCAACTGTCTCGATATGCATGGGACTGAATTTCCCATCACTCCCCCTATCCATGGTGTTCACCTACATCATGTGTCCTTCACTGTCCCTGTCTCTTCACTTGTTTGTCTTGTCTGCCTGCAATTGCTTCCTCACCTGTCCAACTTACCTCACACAAACATTCTTTCCCCAGCATTTCTCACTCTCTCAAAAAAGGGCACCTGTCCCACAAAAAAATTCCTCCCATACATAGCTCTCCATTTTTACACGTGTTCATGACACTCATGATTCTTTCAAATTCTTTGTACAATTCTCTATACAACAGATTGTGTTGTGTTCACCCCCTCTCTCTCTGGAGGTGACAGTCCAAATTCAGTAAAACGTGTATGTTTTATTCTGGCAGAAATGGATAGCTATGGTTCTTCCCTACATGCTTCCTGCACATTCCTGCCTAGTTTTCACTTTGTGCATTTCCCTGTTTGCTCCACATTCACCACTTTCCTGTCTTCCCCATTTATTTTCTTTAAAGAATTATTGCACAATGGTGTGCGGTTTGCACCAATGTGAAGCAACGGTAACAGACAGCAATATAAGTAAATATATTTAAAGTATCATACACTCTTGTAAAATTATTACTTTCACCTGTATTCAAACTCAGTACTATCTGCTTCCACCAACAATGCATTAACAACTGCTGTCACAGAGTCAGTTAGATAGTAGATGTATTTAATACAGTCAATATTAAGTGACACAGTTTAGGAAAGATTTCTCTTTGTAATTCCCCTGTGCTTGCTCCCCATATCACTAATGTCTTATCTTCTTCAATAAATTTCTATGAAGCAGCATTGTGAGAACCCCTGTAATGGTTTTTAAAACATTATTGCACAATACTCACTTCGTTTTGCACAGCAGTAGTATGCGATACTACTAAAATACTTTAATATATTACCTATAGCTAAACCATTTACCCCAAAATGAAATGTATCATTGCATTAAGTGCATTAATTCCTGCAGCCAGAGTTTCAGTTTACTAGCAGGTGTATACAACAACAGTTAATTCTGCCATTTACTATTTACTCTCTAAAATACACCTGCTAATTAAATGAGTCTGTAGCACCACCTGTTAATGCAGTGATGCATGTATTTTTTTTGTTCAGATGGAACTTGGTTCAAATCCAGGTGCATGTTAACAGTGTCAAATACTTTTACATGTAAATCCAAATTCTGAAATGTGATAGTAAGTATGGAGAGTGTAAAATATGGCTAGATGGTACTGATCTCCAATGCAACTGTATAATACTTAGAACTGGTTTTGCCATACCCATGTGTTAGTGAGCAATGTGCACCATTGAGCAATTATGCTTTAAAGAAAAGAAATGGGGAAGGCAGGAAAGTGGTGAAATGGGGAGCAACTATGGGAATGGATAAAGTGAAAACAAGGAAAGATTGCACACAAATGATGTAGGAAAGAACCACAGCTATCCATTTCTTCCAGAATAAAACATACGCATTTTGCTGAAATTGGACTGTCATCTCCAGAGAGAGGGGTGACCACAACACACTCTGTAGTATAGGAAATTGGACAGAATAATATGTGTCATGAAGACACGTGCAAATGGAGAGCTTTGCATGAGAATCATATTTTTTGTGGGACAGATGCCCATTTTTTGAGAGAAAAAGAGAGAGACGAATGTTGGGGAAGGGCTGTATGTCTGGATGAGGTAAGTTGGACAGGTGAGGAAGCAATTGCAGACAGACAAGACAAGCAATACAAGAGACAGGGATAGTGAATGTCTTGGTGAGGTAAGACAGGCAGGTGAGGAAGCAATTGCAGACAAACAAGACAAGAGACAGGGATGTGAAGGACACATGAGGTGGGTGAACACCATGGTTGGGGTGTGGGTGGTGACATTGCAAACCCATGCATGTCAAGTTGGATGACAGTGAAAATCAAGTCTTTATTAGTGGACTGTCATCGTCAACTCACTGTGCCAATAGCTTCTCTGTCTGATGTCTGCATCTCCTTGTGTCATTTAATACAATGATGGAGAGCAGTGTCCCCAGCCAGTGTAAGCAAGCACCAACAGTGTGGTGCACAGTCCTGTGCACCATCCCTGGCAGTTCATCATGGGTGATAAACTTACCTCCTCCACCACTGGTCCTGGAGAGAGCCATAGGCTTATCCTCTGGGGCATAACTACCTGAAGGGCCAGGTAATGCAGGAGCAGCAGAGGTGTGCTACCAGGTACTGCACCAGACATGCTGGGTAACAGCACTATAGCCAGTGGAGGTAGAACAGTCCTACCCCTCTGTGCTGTGGAAAAAACAAAACACACACACACACACACACACACACACACACACACACACACACACACACACACACACTCACACAAACAAAGAAAACAATAAACCCAAAAAGAGAGCAAGAACAGTGTTGGGGTGATGTGTGCATAAATAGCAAATGTGAGTGGTCCAAATATACTTATTACAGTTTACAGCAAGCCAAGGGTGACACTTCTTCATAGGTCTGATGTTACATTGCAATACTGATGAACTCTTAAAAGTATTGGGTATTCAGAAAGTGTGGATTTTGAAGGCAGAACCTATGACTACTTTGTGTTAATGAACTGTTGTTTTGCCCTCCAAAGTAATGTATGCATACATTCTTATTACATTTAAGAAATGAATGCTCAATTTAATAGAACTGTATAAGTAGCAAATACATGTGTTCTACATTTTAATGCTAAAATAAACCCACTGTTGGGATGCATGCATGCCACATGTGTCTCGCATCCATAGCACTCTTGCCTCATGGGTTCACACATTCAGTTCTTAGTCTGTGATGGCTGTGGAAAAAAAAATAGAAGACAACAGAATACCATTAAGCATACTTTTCCTGACTATATCCAGCATTTAACTCTCACAAGTATTCTCTGTAAGTGACACTTGCACATCTGTAGGGTGTCCCCAGTCCTACATTCCTCGATCCAATGATTAATGATTGAAAGTATCCCTCTTCCTCATACTGAGGTCTCTGTAGTAGTTCCTACA